>NC_134019.1:692707-697707 GCF_040712315.1 Castanea sativa | reverse complement strand
TAGGGTTTAGGGTTTAGGGTTTTAGGGTTTAGGGTTTAGGGTTTAGGGTTTAGGGTTTAGGGTTTAGGGTTTAGGGTTTAGGGTTTAGGGTTTAGGGTTTAGGGTTTAGGGTTTAGGGTTTAGGGTTTAGGGTTTAGGGTTTAGGGTTTAGGGTTTTAGGGTTTAGGGTTTAGGGTTTAGGGTTTAGGGTTTAGGGTTTAGGGTTTAGGGTTTAGGGTTTAGGGTTTAGGGTTTAGGGTTTAGGGTTTAGGGTTTAGGGTTTAGGGTTTAGGGTTTAGGGTTTAGGGTTTAGGGTTTAGGGTTTAGGGTTTAGGGTTTAGGGTTTAGGGTTTAGGGTTTAGGGTTTAGGGTTTAGGGTTTAGGGTTTAGGGTTTAGGGTTTAGGGTTTAGGGTTTAGGGTTTAGGGTTTAGGGTTTAGGGTTTAGGGTTTAGGGTTTAGGGTTTAGGGTTTAGGGTTTAGGGTTTAGGGTTTAGGGTTTAGGGTTTAGGGTTTAGGGTTTAGGGTTTAGGGTTTTAGGGTTTAGGGTTTAGGGTTTAGGGTTTAGGGTTTAGGGTTTAGGGTTTAGGGTTTAGGGTTTAGGGTTTAGGGTTTAGGGTTTAGGGTTTAGGGTTTAGGGTTTTAGGGTTTAGGGTTTAGGGTTTAGGGTTTAGGGTTTAGGGTTTAGGGTTTAGGGTTTAGGGTTTAGGGTTTTAGGGTTTAGGGTTTTAGGGTTTAGGGTTTAGGGTTTAGGGTTTAGGGTTTAGGGTTTAGGGTTTAGGGTTTAGGGTTTAGGGTTTAGGGTTTAGGGTTTAGGGTTTAGGGTTTTAGGGTTTAGGGTTTAGGGTTTAGGGTTTAGGGTTTAGGGTTTAGGGTTTAGGGTTTAGGGTTTAGGGTTTAGGGTTTAGGGTTTAGGGTTTAGGGTTTAGGGTTTAGGGTTTGGGGTTTAGGGTTTAGGGTTTAGGGTTTAGGGTTTAGGGTTTAGGGTTTAGGGTTTAGGGTTTAGGGTTTAGGGTTTAGGGTTTAGGGTTTAGGGTTTAGGGTTTAGGGTTTAGGGTTTAGGGTTTAGGGTTTAGGGTTTAGGGTTTAGGGTTTAGGGTTTAGGGTTTAGGGTTTAGGGTTTAGGGTTTAGGGTTTAGGGTTTAGGGTTTAGGGTTTAGGGTTTAGGGTTTAGGGTTTAGGGTTTAGGGTTTAGGGTTTAGGGTTTAGGGTTTAGGGTTTAGGGTTTAGGGTTTAGGGTTTAGGGTTTAGGGTTTAGGGTTTAGGGTTTAGGGTTTAGGGTTTAGGGTTTGGGGTTTAGGGTTTAGGGTTTAGGGTTTAGGGTTTAGGGTTTAGGGTTTAGGGTTTAGGGTTTAGGGTTTAGGGTTTTAGGGTTTAGGGTTTAGGGTTTAGGGTTTAGGGTTTAGGGTTTAGGGTTTAGGGTTTAGGGTTTAGGGTTTAGGGTTTAGGGTTTAGGGTTTAGGGTTTAGGGTTTAGGGTTTAGGGTTTAGGGTTTAGGGTTTAGGGTTTAGGGTTTAGGGTTTAGGGTTTAGGGTTTAGGGTTTGGGGTTTAGGGTTTAGGGTTTAGGGTTTAGGGTTTAGGGTTTAGGGTTTAGGGTTTAGGGTTTAGGGTTTAGGGTTTAGGGTTTAGGGTTTAGGGTTTAGGGTTTAGGGTTTAGGGTTTAGGGTTTAGGGTTTAGGGTTTAGGGTTTAGGGTTTAGGGTTTAGGGTTTAGGGTTTAGGGTTTAGGGTTTAGGGTTTAGGGTTTAGGGTTTAGGGTTTAGGGTTTAGGGTTTAGGGTTTAGGGTTTAGGGTTTAGGGTTTAGGGTTTAGGGTTTTAGGGTTTAGGGTTTAGGGTTTAGGGTTTAGGGTTTAGGGTTTAGGGTTTAGGGTTTAGGGTTTAGGGTTTAGGGTTTAGGGTTTAGGGTTTAGGGTTTGGGGTTTAGGGTTTAGGGTTTAGGGTTTAGGGTTTAGGGTTTAGGGTTTAGGGTTTAGGGTTTAGGGTTTAGGGTTTAGGGTTTAGGGTTTAGGGTTTAGGGTTTAGGGTTTAGGGTTTAGGGTTTAGGGTTTAGGGTTTAGGGTTTAGGGTTTAGGGTTTAGGGTTTAGGGTTTAGGGTTTAGGGTTTTAGGGTTTAGGGTTTAGGGTTTAGGGTTTAGGGTTTAGGGTTTAGGGTTTAGGGTTTAGGGTTTAGGGTTTAGGGTTTAGGGTTTAGGGTTTAGGGTTTAGGGTTTAGGGTTTTAGGGTTTAGGGTTTAGGGTTTAGGGTTTAGGGTTTAGGGTTTAGGGTTTAGGGTTTAGGGTTTAGGGTTTAGGGTTTAGGGTTTAGGGTTTAGGGTTTAGGGTTTAGGGTTTAGGGTTTAGGGTTTAGGGTTTAGGGTTTAGGGTTTAGGGTTTAGGGTTTAGGGTTTAGGGTTTAGGGTTTTCGGGTTTAGGGTTTAGGGTTTAGGGTTTAGGGTTTAGGGTTTAGGGTTTAGGGTTTAGGGTTTAGGGTTTAGGGTTTAGGGTTTAGGGTTTAGGGTTTAGGGTTTAGGGTTTAGGGTTTAGGGTTTAGGGTTTAGGGTTTAGGGTTTAGGGTTTAGGGTTTAGGGTTTAGGGTTTAGGGTTTAGGGTTTAGGGTTTAGGGTTTAGGGTTTAGGGTTTAGGGTTTAGGGTTTGGGGTTTAGGGTTTAGGGTTTAGGGTTTAGGGTTTAGGGTTTAGGGTTTAGGGTTTAGGGTTTAGGGTTTAGGGTTTAGGGTTTAGGGTTTTAGGTTTAGGGTTTAGGGTTTAGGGTTTAGGGTTTAGGGTTTTAGGGTTTAGGGTTTAGGGTTTAGGGTTTAGGGTTTAGGGTTTAGGGTTTAGGGTTTAGGGTTTAGGGTTTAGGGTTTAGGGTTTAGGGTTTAGGGTTTAGGGTTTAGGGTTTAGGGTTTAGGGTTTAGGGTTTAGGGTTTAGGGTTTAGGGTTTAGGGTTTAGGGTTTAGGGTTTAGGGTTTAGGGTTTAGGGTTTAGGGTTTAGGGTTTAGGGTTTAGGGTTTAGGGTTTAGGGTTTAGGGTTTAGGGTTTAGGGTTTAGGGTTTAGGGTTTAGGGTTTAGGGTTTAGGGTTTATGGTTTAGGGTTTAGGGTTTAGGGTTTAGGGTTTAGGGTTTAGGGTTTAGGGTTTAGGGTTTAGGGTTTAGGGTTTAGGGTTTAGGGTTTAGGGTTTAGGGTTTAGGGTTTAGGGTTTAGGGTTTAGGGTTTAGGGTTTAGGGTTTAGGGTTTAGGGTTTAGGGTTTAGGGTTTAGGGTTTAGGGTTTAGGGTTTAGGGTTTAGGGTTTAGGGTTTAGGGTTTAGGGTTTAGGGTTTAGGGTTTAGGGTTTAGGGTTTAGGGTTTAGGGTTTAGGGTTTAGGGTTTAGGGTTTAGGGTTTAGGGTTTAGGGTTTAGGGTTTAGGGTTTAGGGTTTAGGGTTTAGGGTTTAGGGTTTTAGGGTTTAGGGTTTAGGGTTTAGGGTTTAGGGTTTAGGGTTTAGGGTTTAGGGTTTAGGGTTTAGGGTTTAGGGTTTAGGGTTTAGGGTTTAGGGTTTAGGGTTTAGGGTTTAGGGTTTAGGGTTTAGGGTTTAGGGTTTAGGGTTTAGGGTTTAGGGTTTAGGGTTTAGGGTTTAGGGTTTAGGGTTTAGGGTTTAGGGTTTAGGGTTTAGGGTTTAGGGTTTGGGGTTTAGGGTTTAGGGTTTAGGGTTTAGGGTTTAGGGTTTAGGGTTTAGGGTTTAGGGTTTAGGGTTTAGGGTTTAGGGTTTAGGGTTTAGGGTTTAGGGTTTAGGGTTTAGGGTTTAGGGTTTAGGGTTTAGGGTTTAGGGTTTAGGGTTTAGGGTTTAGGGTTTAGGGTTTAGGGTTTAGGGTTTAGGGTTTAGGGTTTAGGGTTTAGGGTTTAGGGTTTAGGGTTTAGGGTTTAGGGTTTAGGGTTTAGGGTTTAGGGTTTAGGGTTTTAGGGTTTAGGGTTTAGGGTTTAGGGTTTAGGGTTTAGGGTTTAGGGTTTAGGGTTTAGGGTTTAGGGTTTAGGGTTTAGGGTTTAGGGTTTAGGGTTTAGGGTTTAGGGTTTAGGGTTTAGGGTTTAGGGTTTAGGGTTTAGGGTTTTAGGGTTTAGGGTTTAGGGTTTAGGGTTTAGGGTTTAGGGTTTAGGGTTTAGGGTTTAGGGTTTAGGGTTTAGGGTTTAGGGTTTAGGGTTTAGGGTTTAGGGTTTAGGGTTTAGGGTTTTAGGGTTTAGGGTTTAGGGTTTAGGGTTTAGGGTTTAGGGTTTAGGGTTTAGGGTTTAGGGTTTAGGGTTTAGGGTTTAGGGTTTAGGGTTTAGGGTTTAGGGTTTAGGGTTTAGGGTTTAGGGTTTAGGGTTTAGGGTTTAGGGTTTAGGGTTTAGGGTTTAGGGTTTAGGGTTTAGGGTTTAGGGTTTAGGGTTTTAGGGTTTAGGGTTTAGGGTTTAGGGTTTAGGGTTTAGGGTTTAGGGTTTAGGGTTTAGGGTTTAGGGTTTAGGGTTTAGGGTTTAGGGTTTAGGGTTTAGGGTTTAGGGTTTAGGGTTTAGGGTTTAGGGTTTAGGGTTTAGGGTTTAGGGTTTAGGGTTTAGGGTTTAGGGTTTAGGGTTTAGGGTTTAGGGTTTAGGGTTTAGGGTTTAGGGTTTAGGGTTTAGGGTTTAGGGTTTAGGGTTTAGGGTTTAGGGTTTAGGGTTTAGGGTTTAGGGTTTAGGGTTTAGGGTTTAGGGTTTAGGGTTTAGGGTTTAGGGTTTAGGGTTTAGGGTTTAGGGTTTAGGGTTTGGGGTTTAGGGTTTAGGGTTTAGGGTTTAGGGTTTAGGGTTTAGGGTTTAGGGTTTAGGGTTTAGGGTTTAGGGTTTAGGGTTTAGGGTTTAGGGTTTAGGGTTTAGGGTTTAGGGTTTAGGGTTTGGGGTTTAGGGTTTAGGGTTTAGGGTTTAGGGTTTAGGGTTTAGGGTTTAGGGTTTAGGGTTTAGGGTTTAGGGTTTAGGGTTTAGGGTTTAGGGTTTAGGGTTTAGGGTTTAGGGTTTAGGGTTTAGGGTTTAGGGTTTAGGGTTTAGGGTTTAGGGTTTAGGG
>NC_134019.1:515732-682507 GCF_040712315.1 Castanea sativa | reverse complement strand
TTATTATTATAGGTTTAGTCAAAATCAGACATAATTTTTTCATTACTAATTTGGTTTGATTTTAAAATTTCTTTTAGTCAGATTTCATTTTTCAAGTCAAGTCTAAATTAAAATTTCCAATTTCCAATTGAATTAGAATTTAAAATAAACATTTTATTTTAAAAATGATTTTAATGGTAAAGTGGTCTTGTATTGTCCCCCATCATCCAATTATCAAGTTGATAAAATCCAGATTGAGGGGTCATATATATATATATAGCTCTTGACCATTTTATTTCCATTTTTATATTTTGATAAAATATTTTTTTTATGTCATTATGGCTATTTCTCCTCTAATATCTAAGTTGATAGTTTGTTGGTTATGATGTTCATCATGTGTCCTTTTGTTATTAATTTATCTAGTTCTAATAGTACAGATGTACAATCCAGAATTCTTCTTCTAATCCATTTATTGTCTAATATTAATTTCTAAAATTGTAGAATTCTTTTAAGGATTTTTTTATAAATATATACATATATATATATATATCTGACCTATATTTTGTCTTTATCTTCTTATTATATAATTTCTAAGGATGACAAGCATTTTAATTTGATTATGATCCAATTTATGTCTAATATTTTTATTAATAATGTCAATTTCTTAAAAATCATATCTATCATTCAAATTGCTTTTCATTTGGACCATATGCTTAAAGGAAAAAAAAAATACCTATAGCTCTTTTTCAGGACATCTAACCATTCTCATATTATTATTCTGTCATAATAATTGGCCTTGTACAAGAATTTTTTTTCTTCCTTAAAATATATAATTGTTAATAAATAAACAAAGGAATTAAATCATATATTATACTTAATATTTTTCCCGTTGTCATTGCACGGGTTGTGTGATTAGTTTTAGAATGTAATTCTTAAATACTGTATCACATGCGTCAATCATGCATATCTAGAATAAACCAATAGTACAATTGACTAATACCCTAAGGAATCTCGTTAATTTGCATTTTGGGCGTAAAAACAAAACTAATGCTCTTTTTTATGGTGTTAATCCAAAGCTGCTTTCTGTTCATGTAGTCGTAATGACTACTTAGATAACTATTGGATAAATTTAAGGACAAAATTATATTAACAAAATTGAAAATTTTAACTACTTAAAAATGACAGGTTATTCTAAGCTAAAAATACTAACAATAAATAATGATAAATAAAAATTGTACATTTCAGATTTATTAAGGCCTTGACATTGTTAGTTCATAGCATATAGGGAGTCAAGGATTTTTTTTTTCCTTAATTTCTAATTTACCTTTCTCATAATTAATAAAAAAAATAACAAGTTATGGAAAACAAGACCTTGACGACGTTGCAGCTCAAATCCGTAGATCCAATAAATAAAAACAAATCTGTTAGGATCATTTGTTGTAATGCATATGTAACTCAATTACTGCATAATTACTGCATAATTGTTGTATGAGTGCTTTAGTGTTGTAGTTGAAAATACATAGTTAGTGAGGCAAGGTTAAGTCTAGGTCTGTGGTGTGTGATTAATGGCAAGTTAAAGGGTAGTTAGTTGGTTGACAGTGTGGGCTTTGTGCAAAATTGTGGGCTGTACAGTTGGTTAGTGTGGGCTGCGCAGACAGACTCTGTGGGCTGTACAGTTGTATTTATTGTGGAAGTGCAAGGTGGTTAAGTAACAGTTCTAAGCTGTACAGAGGATACGGGTAGGATTGGAGGACTTTTCAAGCAATGAATACTGTCACATTCTTTCTCCTATATCTCCTGGTCTCTCTATCTCTTCAATTTCTTTTCCTTCTTTTACTCCTCTGTTCTATTCTGCATGTTGTTCGGGAGAGTTCAGCTGTCCTCTAAATCAGCTATTACCAATCCAAGCCATTGAGAAAATCCTTGCAAAATCCTTGTAAATGGTAGTGCGACGGCAAATAAATCCATCTCTTTTTGTTGATAACAAAATATTTTCCCAAAAAAGCTAGAGAAGAATCTAAAAGTCTAAAATAAATGAAAAAGTAGTTATGACGTGTCAAATAGAGATACTTGAACTTGTTTCATTTCTATTCATTAAATGGTCTTTTGACGGAGTCAAATCTTCATGTATATATTTTTATACTCCTGCACTCTATGTTAGTAATCATTATTTACTGTGTTTTCATTTTACCCTTATTATAAATAATTGGAGTTTAAAATGGAAAGTAATCATATACACATGGTAAAAGTAGTGATTAGTGGAACATAAAGTGATAGCACAAAAAGTGGTACAGAGGACACATTCCTCTTTTGGATAAAAATTTATAAGTTTGCACCTATGAGGAAAGGGCAATTGTTACTACCTGCCCAATACGAAATCTGGCTCCACCGATTGTTGAATATCCAAAAGAGTTGTATTCAGTACCGGACCATCAACAGGACCGGGGGGTCTTGGCCACAGAAATTTTCAAAAAAAATTAAGGAATGTTTTTAGAAATTTTCAGATAATTTGAAAATTTTTAAGAAATCCTTTATCAGTTGGCCATACCCGATAATATACATATATATTTTAAGAAATTCTAAAGAAAATAAACATAACTTTCATTTATAAATAGGAATAATAATGCTAGAGATACAAAATATTTTTATAAAAAAATATTACAAAGCTGCTGATGTGAGTGAGTAATTATTGATAAAGTGAAAAAGTGATAGTAATGTTGGACCTAGATAAAAACCAATAAGATGTTGGCCACATAAAGATTTTGCATAAAAATATTGCAAAAATAGAATACA
This sequence comes from Castanea sativa, assembly GCF_040712315.1. NCBI lineage: Eukaryota > Viridiplantae > Streptophyta > Magnoliopsida > Fagales > Fagaceae > Castanea > Castanea sativa. Next base: position 679,735 of record NC_134019.1, on the reverse strand, counting down.
ATCCATAAATATATATGTCAAACAATTACAATAATTAAACATTTAGCATTTTTAAAATGAACACATAGGTATTTTAACAATTATCTCAACAAATAAAAGAGAAAAAAATTTATAAGCTTTCATCCCGACACATCTTACTTGTACCACAGGAATAGAAAATTAAAAGGTCAGCAGCTTTATTGATTCGCCACACCACCAAGCCCCCAACACAATTGCAGAAAATTTTGCTCACAATGCTCTTACAAGTCTCTCTCTCTCTCTCTCTCTCTCTCTCTCTTTCTCTCTCCTAGTTGGCATTTTACCTTCTTCTTTTTTCCTACTTTACTGCCACGGTTTTGTGTTTATAATATAAAAGTAAAACAAGCTTGAAGTTTTCTATAGGCCCCTCAACCTAATACAATACTCTTGTGTTACTTTACTTTTCATTTGATTTCTTTTTTTATTTTTCTTATAATATATTATTTGTTATTATAATAATAAATATAGCATTATATATCGTATGGCATTATAATTCCTATAAATATACTTTACATTGAATTTGATTGAAATATACCGTATATACTACTATATTAACATGTATTTAGAACTTCAAAAAAAAAACTTGTATTTAATTTGTTTCATAGTAGTGTATATTGAATGATTATGAAGTATTGTACACAAAATTTTATCTATATATATATATATATATATATATATATATATATATATATATATATATATATATATATATATGTAATTATGACCTTCAAAAAGATAAATTCCTGGTTTTGTCACTGACTTGTATTTTATTGTGATCTTTATGGCATTTTTTCATATATTATTTGGCATTACAAAATAAAATGCATGTAAGTGAGTAAGTCCAAGAGAGTCTCTGTTGGTCATTTGGTGGCGTGGGAGATAACCTCTGAAGTCTAAAAACATTACGATGAATATATATCATATATGACTCTCAAAGATAAATTCTTAAGCTCCGTCACGGATTGTATTTTATTGTGATTCTAGCATTTTTCATATATTATTTTGCATTACAAAATAAATGCATGTAAGTGAGTAAGTCAAGTGATTCCTCTGTTGCGCTCAAAGGAACACGAGGATAAACGACAAGTAGCACTACGAATTGTAAGTGCTATCTGTATTCACAATCTATAAAGTAGCTCAAATGTTTTATTTTATCACACGTGAAATAGCGCGTCTTATAGTAATATTTTCGCGTGTACATGTAGCCATTAGGTTTGTTAAGTTTGTTTGAGGGAGTAGAGAAAAGTTTTAGTTAATTACTGAAACTGTTACTTATTGCTTAGCTTTGTTTTAGTCCGTAATTACAGAGATTGTACTCAGCTTTAGTTAATTAATTCAATTCACAAAATTTTCTCAATTCATGAATTGGTTGTAAATTGATACATTTCAAGTAAGAACTTCCGATTGGTTGTAATGTCACAGTATTGTCATATAACCTACTTTTCAAATCAACAAAACCTTATCCCAAAATTCTTAATTAAATCCAACTGCTCTGTATGTATGATTGGAAGTGATAAAAAGAATAATTTAACATGCAAAATTAATTTAAGCATAATTTAACATGCAAATCAAAATAAGCTCAAGCTCTGGACCCCCAAAAAAAAAAATCATCAAAAAATTATAAAACAAAAAAGCATAATCTTAACAAATTAAACAACTCAACGAAAAATTCGAGACCACATTAGTTATATGAACCCTCTCAAAACAATGAAATCTATTAATGCATACTGGGCTGGCTTAAGGCCCTAGGCCTAAGGCTCTCTTTGCCCCCAAACATTTTAGACATAAGTTCTTAAGCCCCCCATTTACATATAAAAAAGCCCGCCAAAATTGTATAAAAATGTCCCCAAAAAAGAAGAAGAAAGATAATTGAATATTTTTAAAAAAAGAGAATAATATAGGTAGGTTTTGTATTCTTCCCCCACCTTCAAGTATACATTCAAAATATTGAGTTAATAGAAATCCAACCTTAAATTAAAATGCCAAAAAAATTTGCACTAAAAAATGTTATTAGTGTGGCAAAGAAGTACGATATTTTCTCTTTTTTTTTTTTTTAATAGTTTTTTTTTGCTCAACTGCATTTCTTATCCTGTTTTTGTTGTAAATTTATCCCTTTTTTAATAGATTTTTTACAACATATATTATTTTTCACTTGATACAATACATATCATATGATACGTATGAACCCTCATTGAGCCAAATAAGGTGCGTACAAGTCACTAGCTAGCTGTGGTTCACGCCATTGATGTAGCGAGTGAAACTGTGAAAGGCATTGTGGTATGTAAAAGATTGTTTTTGAAGGAACTCTTGCAGCTGGACTGCGACTTATGAACACCACCAATCCTATTTTTTTATCTTCTGGTAAATGGTTCTTGAAGACGCTAGAGGCAGGTGCACAAAACATGCAAAGTGAGTACTGGAGCTTTGTTAGTGTCCCATCTATTATAAAGCAAGTTGATAGGGCTCCTGCCCACTATGCATGTAAATGTAATATTTATTCCACGCTTGAGTGGAATGGTCCGAATGGATTGATGTGGTCCATCCTTCTTAATGGAAGCGATCAATATAATAAAGATTTATACTCAAAGGATATAGTTTTATTATCAATAAAAATTTCTACCATTTTTTTAAAAGCATTATTCATTAAAAAAAAAAAAAAAAAAAACATTAGACACCCATATTTTGTGCATCCCATGCATGAGTTACAAACTATTTACTATAATTAATACTTGCTACTTTTTATTTGTATATAGTATAAATTTATATTGTACTGTATTATACGGTATAATATAAATTTATGCTATATACCAATAAAAAGTAGCAAATATTATACATATTTACAAAAAGTGGTAAATATTGTACACTTTTTGCAAATTTGCACAACATTTACTACAATTTGTTTAAAAGGGTAAACATAAAGTTTCGCATCAAACACTTTATCATTTCACATGCATATTCATATTTTCCTAATTTTACTATAATCACTTGGATAAAAAAAAAAATTACTACAATCACTCAAGTTTGTTATTTCACACTCAGATTATTCTTTTCAAAACAAACCATTTCTTTCTTAATTAAATATTAAAAAAAATAAAAAAACCTATTGCTTTGCAACAACAATTAATGTCAGGCACTTCTGGAGCTATGATCAGTCTATGGATTAGTGGTAAGCCGGTAACAAGGTGGTAGTAAAATAGAAGCTGCCTTCTTGGATTTAACAACAGCATTATTCTGAAGTTTTGTTGAACCACCAACGCTATCCTCAGTCTTCGGGTGCTTGCAGCGCCAGATTCTTTGTACAACCGAAGCTGCCGCCGATGGCAACTGCTCAGGGCCTAAACTAGACAACTTAGAATGCAATATTTGCTTCAAGTCCTGTGCCATTAGAGCAAAAACTTCTACTTTTGTGTGGGCTTTGAGAGTTCTTGATGAAACTGGGAGTTTGGATCGGTTGTTCCTTGAGGCTGTGGATTTCTGAACCCATTCCAAAAGTTCTTCTCCAAAGTACTCACCTTCTACAAGACGCTCAGCCTGTGTGAGGACAGTTCCTTCTTCGCCATTATTAGTGCTGGTTGTATTTGTATAGGTCCATGCAATGCCATCCGTAATGAAGAATATCGCATCGATTGGATCTCTCTCGAATAATATAGCTGTGCTCGCTGTGGAACATTGGTTTCAGACTGTGACACATCGTACGCAACATTTGCTCTTCCATTCCTCGAAGCACTTCTACCTAAATTAAACCACATCTTAAACAATCAATATGTGTTTCAGAAAAAAATTTATATAAATAAATAATTTAGATGAATTCATTAATTAAGGGGTTTGAAGGTTTGTAACAATTAGTACTGATCGAATAAGAATGCTTATTAAAATTTACATTTTTGCTTACAGTATTATTCTACATGTATCAAATTAGACACACGATCGCACACTTGTCAAATACCTCTTCGATTAAATTATATGTATTTACTTCAATACATGAGAGTTTAGATTTAGATCGAACTTTCTTGAATTTTTGTACATAATATAGAAAAATCGTTGTTCTACCCTCCCTAATTTACACAAACTTCACACAATATCCTCAGATTTTGAAATTTGATATCCAAAATTGTGTGGACACTACTAAATGTAAAACAATCAAAACCTCAAAATATAGCATCTTGTTATTACGTACAAAACTCACATGTCATTATTTCGACAGAACCTGAGAAAAACTATTGTTTTACACTACCTTGTGCCTATAATAAAGCCGTAGGAGCTGCTTTTTGTGATAATAAAACCATTATTATATTGATCATGTTTACCTTTTTTAATGTTTGGCATGAAATTTGTAATACCATTCATGTTAATAGGGCAATCAATTACACAAATATTTTTTATAATTCGATAGTTGGAGAATGGAGATTTGATTTTTAGACATTTTTAATGGAAACACAAAAAAGTATTAATTGTGCTATAGGCTCTTGATAGTTATATACCATATTTATAGAGGCGAAGAAACTCACAGTTTTTAGTCGCTTTAGGCCGATATGCTCCTTTACATTATTCTGAAGTTCCCCAGGAAGATTAGGAAGAAGGCTCTCCAAGTAAACATCTTCATCTTCTTTAAATCTCTGATTCATGTCATCTATAATTGGCTTTCTCATTTCACTAGGGAGATGGTGTTTGGAAATCCACAATTCTATTTGTTCCTTTTGTTTTGTTCGTTTTTTTGATTTCATCTTCATGTGTACCTCTTCTGATCTTGAAGTTTCCAACTGCATATACATCTGCCAATTCTACACGTAAGCTCGATTTGCCTAAAATATATAACAGAATGCATCCATTTAAATTTTTTTTATTTAAAAAAAAATCAAAACAATTTTAGAGCATCACATTGTGCCACTTAATTATGGCCCTAAAGTTGAGAAACACCTAAGATCAACCTTCAAGTTAATTAATACTTCTCCCTTTTCGGAATTTAAAAAACAATAGCATTAGGACTTGGTTTGTGAACGATAATAAATTATTGACTGGTTTACGAAATTCCTTGGTGAGGCTTGGAGGAATTGGAACAAAAAATCTAGTATCACCAAAAAAAAAAAAAAACACACATTTTGCTATGACTCTTCATGTGACTGTGATTAATGGATAAAAAGTAGTAGACTTACTAAAAAATAATAAGAAGCCGGTCAAAGTTTGCCACAAAAAAATTATGACAAAAATTGTGAGTTTGTTTGTGATACTAGAAGAATTCAATATAGAAAAGATCTTATGTATGTTAATACTTTTGTGCTGCTTGTACCATTTTTCATTGGGTTTTGACTAAATAACCAAATAAATAAATAAATTCAATACCCCATTGGATTGAGGCAATGTTAAGTATCTATTTCCTTTACTTCCTATCTAGAAACATATATACACCCTCTATTTCTCCCTAAAATATTTTCAATTCATAATTATACAACTAAAAGCGTTAAACCTTTTAAAAAGAATGTAAATACGAGAAGAAAAAACGTTGGCCCTTGGGTACTAACCTGTAAATTTCCCAAAAAATAGAGAAAGAGCAACAAGCCCAAGATACAAACGGAAAGTGAAAAGCAGTTTTCCCATATATAGTTACTTGTATGAAGGTTTTGACCAAGTGAACTGCAAAACAGGCACAACTACAATGTATGAGTTGAGATGCTAATATGAAAAATTATAACTAAAAGCACAAAGTATGACTCGACAACGCAAACCTCAAATTTAAGAGTTGCTTAATATAAAACAGAAGATTCTAATTTGTGTACAAACCTCAGATTTTGCAAGCCCCACCAGAAACAGTAAAATAATTTTTGTGGAAAATCCGTGGATTCCAACACACCAGATTGAAGGGCTTCAAGAAATATTCCAAAATCAAATAGCTTTGCATCTGGTTTATTTATACGGCAAACATTATTAAGAAATGTGTGATTTCCTTCATTGAGGTCACAGTTGAAAGAACTTTGGACACATCCAGTATGTCTTTCACAATATTTATGCCAACAAGCTGTCATTCGTTGAGTAGAGAAAAAATACCAAAAGGCTCCCAATACCTCAAAAAACCAGCATCTCATTAAACATCATTATATTCTGCACATATTATAACGAAACAACAATAACAGTGGTTTCAATTAGTTGAAAGGTAAAGTTTTTTGTCCTAACAATAAGAGAGAAATTAAATGTATGTTTAGAACTAGCTTATAAGTTAGTTTAATTTATGCCATTCTAAAAATATAAATAAATAAAAAGCTAATTTTTATATACAACTTTTTAAAACCTCTTTTATTTTTAAATATTCTCTTTTATTTTTTTTTTCAAAATGCAAATATATTTTAGTATACTTTCAGTAAAAGATTAAAAAAAAAGTTAAATAAGTTATTTCTAAACTGATATTAAATAAAACTTCTGCTGAATTCCTTTATATGATTTTTGTTTTTACAATAAAAACAAAAGAAAGAAGTAATACTTAATAATCATTCTAAAAGAGAAAAAATAGATTCTCTTCTAAACTTTCATGACCAGAAAACTACTTTTGAAGTTAAGCCATGGGATCACATATTGTTAGTCTTAGATATATAAAGTGCTATTACGTATAGACTGTTGGGAAAAATAGCAATAAATACAACACATGCAAAGAAATTATTTTAATTTTAGCTTTTGTGCAAATTCAATAGGCATTCCAAGTAAAACTATCCAAACACAATAATTAACAAAAACAAAAAAATTCAACATGCAAACTCACAATCAAGATACCAAATTGTTATGTGAAATCCCTCAAATGAGAATGAAAAAAATCACAGGACCTAATTCAATAAAATCTTCTACTATAGAATAATTGGTCTACAACTGTCTACTCCAAAACAAATGCTAGGCTACCAATTTAAAAACCTGTTATGCTTAAGGTATTGATTAGTGAGAATTCTCAAGACGTTAGCACTAGAGGTTTAATCCGTGTACTTGCAAAAATTAAAACTACCACTACTACTACTACTAAAAAAAATGAATAATAATAATAATAATAATAATAATAATAATAATAATAATAATAATAATAATAATAGCATTCGACAATTATGATTTATATTGTACTGCAATATAAAATTAAGATTTGCCGAGGATGGTTCCTTCAAGGGCTAAATTTTTATCAAATGTACCATCAAAACATAGATAACATTCGAAAACTGTCAAGGTTAAATTTATATAAAATCTGTATATGTAATCAAACTTACATGGCCAGCAAGAAGATACAGAAAGAAGTTCAGTGCAGCTTTAAACCATATGGTTTTTTCAATTTTCTCGTTACTTCTTATCAGTTTCTTCCAGGATAGGTAGATTGGGAGAATTCTTGGCACATATTGTAACAGAACAAAAGAGTTGAACAACTTTATTTTATTTGAAGATTTCGTTTGTGCCATTTCTGAAAAAATCCATGAAGTTACCACCTGAAAGATTACACTAGTGTTTACAGTTAATGAATAAATGTAATTATGCATAGGACAATGTTAATTTAAAGATAATTCTGAGTTGGAAATAGTCTAAAACTTTTCCTTTTCACTTAATAGACTGTTTGAAGTTTTTTAGTATTGAAGGAAAATTATTTTCCTTGTTGAAAAATTAATTTGGCAATTCTTATAAAAGAAATAATTTATTATTCCTTATCTTTAAAAATTAAAAATTAAAACCAATCACTATGTTCTATTAAGAATGGGAAAAGTTCATAAAAGAAAATAGTTTAGAAAAAAAATTCCTCCAAGCCAATACATGAAAATTGATAAAACCATCTATGCCTCTTAATAATAAATAAAATTATTACACGGGAATAAATTTAATAGATAGAAGTCTAGATCAACGTCTAGACCATGGCAGAATATTAATTGTATGGAGTTTTATTAATATCATAAGATGAGATATTATCAATATTTTTGTAAGATCAAAGATTAACAGTTATATTATCAATCAAATTTTTGTAGTCTATTATTATATATGCATAAAAAATAAGTTTATTAATTAAATAGTAGATAATATTAAATTGGTATAAAATTTGACTTATGTGTTAAAAATATAAAAAACATGCAATCCAACAATTATATTTTTAAAATAGGTAATCATGTTAATTTTTTTACTGAGAGTTATAGTCATCGCAGGTGAATTTATGCAAATATAAAGAACATGCACTAGGTGTGAATTTGTGTGAATGCTCTTTTGTTAGCCTAATTACAACAGGAGGTGAAAATAATAATTCTCTATATAAACATTATAGTTAAACAGAAGTATACCTGTGGGATGGGAAGAATAACTAGAAGGTCTAATAGGAAGTACGGCCACAAATACCTCTGAGCTATTTTCCAAGAATCTGTAATTAACGCAGGCCTTCCAAGTTTCTGAAGTTTCTTGTCTATAAAACCAGTACGAAATTGTAATATGATATGCATTAGGTAAATCATATCGTTGAATGATCGCAAAAAGAGAGCTCTGGTCCACAACCTTTTGTCTAATTCAATGCACTTTCTGTCTCCATTGATCACGGGAAGGTAAAAGAACAAGGGATCCAATAATATTGCGATCACACACGACAATACAAATATTATATTCCACCTTTGTAAGAATTTTCCATGTGGGTCAATAATTGTCTTTGTCCTCGTTCTGTTTGACGATGAATCACCACCACCATCCTTGTGAGGTTGCCTCTCGATGTCGTAATTACTGAACAAATACATGGCAAACATAAAATTTGGTCAGTGAAAGACCACAATCAAAGTGTTCTCAAACCTTCCCATTATCAAAATAATCTTTAAACTTTCAAAATGATCAAAACACACTCAAAACCTACTTTATGACTTAAATTCCAAGAGTTGGACATTATTTAAAATCTAAGGATTTTGGGTTTTAAATCCTTTGGTGGATTTGGCCCAAATCCAATCGTTGCCTTCTCAAACTATGCAAATAGGTACTAGATTTAAACTCTCAAATCCAAATTTACAGGAAACAAATATTGTTATACAAACACATCGATGACTCCATAATAATAGTAACTAATTTAGAAGTAACTAAATAGCTTAAACTTCTGGCCAAAAAATTAAAAAGAGGAAAAATGTAATTGCCAAGCGTCAACGCATAAGTAAAGGAGAAAAAAGTTATTAAAGTCCTATAACTTACAGATATTTTATAATATTTTTAAAGAAAATGACCAAGATTTAAATTTCATTGTCCTATTGTAGCTATCAAATTATGGCAACATATTTTGCCATTTAATTTGCTTTTTTCTTTTTTTTTTCTTTTTTTTTTGTGTTTCCAAGGAAAATGTTAAAGATTGAAAATCCCCTCCCATTGTTGTTCCAGTGGGTAGATCGATCATCTAGAATAAGGGGTACGTCTCACTTCAAATTCCGACCTGCACCCGCTTGAACTGGTGTGCCGGCCAAAATACTAATTCCGGGTGGAAATAAAGAGATGGCCTTATTAGCTCGACTCCTCTGTACTTGATCTTAGTTGATCATGGGAATGAGTAGGTCTGGAGGTGATATGTTGCTTAGCACTTGACTTGCAGAGACAAGTTTTGCTTGATATGGCGAGAAGGTCAAAGAGGGCTAAACAAAAGAAGGTGAGAAAGATGAGATCAGAGAGTGTGAAAGGGTTCTATGAGACGCTGATAATGAAATAATAGAAAGGAAAAAAAATCTAAAATCGCAAATTATTACACAACTTTTTTGCTCTATGATGTAGCAAATTATGAAAGGTGAAGAAAATATATTGAATCTATGTGTGTGTGATAGAACTCTTGAATAAAAAGAAGACAAAAAAAGATAAGGTGAGTAGAAAATAAACAATGAGGAGTGGGAAAAGAAAAATGATAGTCACAAGAGTGGGAAGGGTCAATTTTTGAGTAGTATAAGTCGAAAGAAAGTTCTTGGAAGGTAGATGCTTGCTTATTTGCAAGAGTACCAGCCTACCAAGTTTGATTTTTTATTTTTATATTTTCACTTTACAACTAACCATTTTGTCTTCTAAAAAAATAAGACATGGCCTACGTAGTTCAAGAATGTTAGGAGTATTTTATAATCAATAATTTTGTGAAGGCAACATTTACCATGTTTTACTGCAACTATCCTACCTAGCTAATTGTAAACAGTGAAAAAAAATTATGATTAATTAATTTGAAACGATTCAGAGGCTCAAATTGGCGACACAAATTAAGCTGAGCAAAAGAGACGAACCTTACACCGTTCCGAAGTTGACTCCAAAGGCTACGAATAACAAGTGATACAGTGGCGACAACCTTCATAAAATCCATACTTGCATAGACCCAGAAAACTTTACTTGAAAATCAGAATTTTGATCCCTGGATAATTAAATGGGAAACAGATTAGACAAAAATACAACCAATTTTTCATTTATTTCAAGAACAAAACTCTCAAGTGGGTGCACCATAAGACAAGTTTTTTCCCGCAGAAGCAAAAGGAAAAGTAAGAGTTGTACATATGCATGAATACCCATGGAGAGAAATAACATTTGTATTCATAAAAAAGTAAATGGTACCTGATAAACTCAAGTTGAACGCATTTTACAAGAGTCGCAGAAACCGGGTTTCTTATAGGATTATAAGATTGCGAAGATGAAGGTGAAGGTGAAGGTGCAGATGCTACCCAGTCATAGTCAAAGTCAACTTCTGCCGTGCAAGTAAATGAGCAAAGAGCCAAAGTCCAGTCGTCAAACTTTCAAGTCTTCCTGTACAACAATTTCCTAACATCCTCGGCTTTCACATGGTCCACCACAATCTAGTGTCCCCTACCCAAATATAATGTGAATGTTCATTTGAAAATTTTGTTAAAAGAAAATGGCTTCAAATATGTTGGAGTTATTTTATACCAATTCATTATAATTATGTGATAATTAAAAAATAGTCTGTGCGTAGTTTTGGTCACTACTTTAAAGTTTAAACAAGTCATATTATGTGTTTAAATAAAATAAGTAAATATATGGTCTTATAGATCGTTACTTAATGGATTAGAAATATACATTCAAACATATATTTGGATTCAAATTTTATCAATTATGAATTGTTATAAATTTTTGTTGTATCACTAAAAAATACTCTTTTCTATAATGGGGAATTTTTTCCGGTCCTTTTGGATTTAATTAATCACAGAATTATAATATTATTTTTTTCAGCCACTCATACAATAAGGCAGGGATTTAAGACTGGAATTTATTTCCAATCTTTTTTGGATTTATTCACAGATTTCTTTTATGTCATATTCATAGAACTATTGATAAAATACAAATGTGACAAAAACAAACTGTTTAGTTACCTATAAACTAGTGTGTAACCCCATGCATATACACAAGTATAATTAAAAATAATTACAATTGCACAGTTCAAATTATATATTTTTTTAGAAGAGGTTCAAACTATACATGGTATTAGCTTACATATTTTTTAAATCATACATTTTTAAAATATGTAATGGTTTCTCATTATATATATGATTTAGAATTTAATTGAATTTAAATTCTTCAATTTTAGTACTCAATAATTCACTTGCCAAAAAAATTAAAAAATTAGATAAACACGTAGCGCAAAATTGGACTCCAATTGGCACGATGACATTGGTTAATCCCTCGATGGTGCCGACAATATTGACATATTTTTCAATAGACAAAGTTTAGCTACAAAATTGGTTTTAGCCTAAGACTACAATCTTATTCAATAAAATAAATATTACTACATATTTTGAAAATCTAACCGTTAAATTGTATGTTCTTTATGCTCTTAATACACATGTCAAATTTTGTGTCAATCGGGTATTATTTACTATATCATCTATAAAATTATATTTTATGCATAATTTTAAATTACAAAAACTTGCAATTTAAACAATTTATTGATGACATAGCTATTGATTTTTAATTTTCTAAAAATTTTGCAATCATGGAGGATATAAAAAGAAAATATAATCCAATAGTAGATTCGTCAAAATTCACCTCTAATAAAAGGATATTGAATAAGGTTGTAGCCTTAAACTACAACCAATTTTGTAGCTAAACTCTATCATTTTTCAATATATATATTAGTAAAAACATTTATTCCTTTTCAAAAATAAATTCTTTTCATTTTATATTTAGAGATTTAGGTTTATACGAGGTGTGCATGGATAGGGTTGAAATATATATATATATATATATATGTGTGTGTGTGTGTGTGTGTGTGTGTGTGTGTGTGTGTGTGTGTAGTTTAGTAATACTTTTTTTTCAAAATAATAAATAAAAGAAAGAAAAATAAGAAAAGGAGAGGAGGCTTAGGTTTCAAATCCTCTACCAAAGGATTAGAATTTACAAATTTTTATGTTTGGTTCAACATGAATTGATTTTTGAATATTTTTTGCCTTTACAAATGTTTGGAGCGACGAAAAATGTTGATCAACCGAAAATTGTTTCCCGCTTAACCATAAAATAAGGGCACTTATTGCAAAAATTAATTTATGCTTACATTTTCAATAAACCACTTTCTCCCTCACCCAAAATTTATCAACCAAACAACCACGCCACCTCCAACTGTCTGTCACCCAACCACTACACTCCACTAATGTCCTTGGTCGCCACCACCAATCCCTAATCATAGTTTTCTTTTAATCTAAAATTTTTATTTTTTATTAAATATGTGTTTGAGAGATAAGAAAATAGCAAGTGGTAAATATGATAACATTTTGAAGAATGTAATCAAACACTTGAAAATATTTTCCGTGGAACCAAACACAAAAAATCTTATGGAAAGGAAAACAAAGGGATCTTTAGATTAAACCAAAAAAGAAAAAGAAAAAGAAAAAAGGAAACAAAAAGATGACGTGTTTTGATCTATGCACAGCCTTTAGTAAAATGACGTCATGTGATTTAGTTATTTCATGTGTGATCTTTTGATTTATCCATGTGTGTGTCCTTCGACGAGACAATATAGTTTTGGGCCAATCTTTTATCATAAACGGTGTCGTTTGTTGTAGTCTTTGTTTCAAAGTGAATCTTATGTTTAACACTTGTCATTTAGAATTTATTGTAAAATTTTTGTGAATGTAGCATATCTTAAAAAGAAAAGAAAAAAAAAAAAAAAAAGAGGGAAAATGATCCTGTTTGACATGGAGAGATGAATAACATAATTGGCGAGGATAATTAATTGGGGTGTTAAGGAGGGAAGCCAAAAAAAGTTGTGGAGGTATTAAATAACTAAGAATAATTGAAAAAAAAAATGTTTTGGATCCTAAAAAATTAAAAATAGCTTTAAATATTTTTGCATACTCACCACTGCATATGTATAACTTAAAAAAAAAAAAAAAAAAAAAAAATCGATATTTGGTGAAAGATGATTTATCAAATTTGAACCCCTTGAAAGTTTTATTTAGAAACACCAAGAGACACCATCCGAGTCAAGGCGACTTTTATTTTTTATGTTTTGGGAGTGCAATATCCGAGTCAAGGAAGCAAAAGCAGTTTGTTATTTTGAAATAACCGTTATAATGACTGCTTGCATTGGTGCTTACTTGGGCTGCCAATAGTCTATTTGAATGTTGTGATATTGGAGATGGTTTGTAAATGTCTAGTTATTCAACCATTATTAATTAAGCACCATACATTGTTGAAACTTGAAAGGTGTAATGTACGTTTTGTCCATTAATGAATTTAAGTTTAAGGTTATTAGACCTAATATAGGTGACGACTCCATTTACACATTTCGCCATGGTTCACCTTAGGCCAAGGCATACTTCCCAAAAGAAAGACCCGTTGCGGGCGCTTGCGCCCACAACTATCATGAAGGACAAGCAAAGAGGAGGAGAGGGAAATTAAGTGTGAGGCCTGAGGACATTACACATGTCCTTGGCAGTGGTCCAAACTCATACTAATCAATGAAAGGTGTCCTGCAACATCTGATCATCAGGAGTTGAATTCTCTCTCATGGTAGTGCTAGGTGTCCATGCCAGACTACATACTTCTCTTCCTCCAATGGCATTCACACTATTGGCACAAGCCAAAGTCCATGTGGAGGGCTAAGATGTAGCCAAGTCGATATGCTCATTTACACCAACTTGTGTATTGTATAAATGCTAAGGGTTTTTTTTTTTTTTTTTTGTTTGTGTTTTGTCTTTGATGCATGTGTTTGTTGCAAGGTAAGGACAAAATTATTTTATTTAAAATTTTTTAAAGGGCTGGGTTATTTGTTTTAGGTAAAATTTGTTGGTTGGGCTTAATTTTTTTAGTTTTGCTATTAGTATTTTTTGTTGCTGCGCTAATTTTTTTTGAACTCGTATATTTTGTTTTAGATTTTAGATCTGTAAATTTTTTATGACCTTTAAAAGGGGGAAAATGTTAAAGATACAAACATTTTTTCATAAATTAATGATGTGGTGAATAGTTATTGGTAACTAAAAAAATGATATTAGTAGTAGGCTTAGATACGAATCAATAAGAATTTGCTATCTTAACAGTTTATAAAAATATTATAGAAAAATTTGTAACTATAGTATTAGTGTATTATTCTTAAAAGAATCAATAATATTTTAGGGGGGCAAAGTATAATTTTATAGAACAATATTGCTAAAATTAATACAAAATAATATATTATTTTTTTTAAAAAGTCCCCCCCCCCCCTCCCCAAGTCCAAGCTTAACTTTATCCTTGATTGAATCCTATCTATAAAGTTGTGATTCCAACTAGCCTTTGTTAGCTTTAATTCCGTGCCAAAATTGATTGTATTTTCCTCACTCATTGCCCGGTATTTATGTGAGTTTATTTGTAAGGTATGAATGTGAAAGATTGGTGAAGAATCAAACTTCAACGAAGAATCAATGTAGTTCACGACTAGCTCGCGAGAAGAGTACCCCGCAATAGGCCACGTGTGAAGCACACGACTAAAAGCTGAAAAGTCATGCCGTATTGTAAAATTCACGAGTACTTCGTGAGAAAAACCATCTCGTGAGGTACCCACAATACTCTCTGTTTGGCAAAAAAAAAAAGTATTTTACCAAATTCTTTACCCACGCTATATATACTCTCATTACCCACGAAGTGTAAGGAGTGCTTTTCAGAGAGAAAACTCTAGCAAAAGCACTTGAGACTTAGAGATTATTATACCCACAATCATCTACACATTTTCTCTTGGTTTTCCTCTACTCCTACCTCTCTATCTCTACATCCTTGAGAGTTTCTTAGCCCAAACACTTACCTCACCCAATCTGAGTGTTGAGTCAAGTTTTGGTACCTTTGGGAAGCATTGGAAGGAGCTATTAAGTGACAGATGCAATCGAGCTAAATTGCGGGATCCAGAAAGTTAGTGAAAACAAGACTCCAAGAAGTTTATTGGTAGCAAGAGCTTGGAGGGCTCAAATTGAGGTTTTGAAACCTGCACCGTTCAATGAATTGTAAAAATAAAAGGTTCAAGGTTTTTGAGGTTATACCGATGTCGAACCGTGATGACGTCATAATTAGTTAAATAATTATTTAAAAAATAAAAAATATATTAAATTAGTAAAAATTGAAATTTTAACTAAAATAAGGATAAATAATTTTATATATATATATACACACTAAATAATTTGGTTGGTGCTCGTAAGTCATGACAAATCTCATTTGAGTACTCAATAATATTTATTTTTAATTTTATGAAATTGGTCTGTCTGCCCATGGCCAAGCCTATTTGACAACCCAATCAAAAAAGTTCTATGCCCAAGCCCATTTGAATAGTCCACCATTTATGAATTAAAAAAAAAAAAATGAAAACTATAAGATGCCCGCCTTTTTTTATTATTTTTTTATTAAAACAGGTAGGATCATTATTAAAAGAAAAAGTAATATAAGTTCATGGGCTACAATAGGCTGATCAGCTAGCCTAAGCCTGTGGACAATACATACAACTTTAAAATACAATTAAAAAATCTAGTTAGGAAGCCCGCCTATTTAAAAATGGGTTAAATACAAAAGCTAGAAGTGCTTGACAGTAAAGCATTGGTGGTTGACAGTAGAGCAAATATTTAGTGGCTGAGTTGAAGCAGCAAAAAAGGAGACTCCATTTACCAAAAAAGAAGAAGACTCTAGCGGAAAAAAAATGCAAAAATAGTATCGTCATAAACACAGAGGGTGAGAGCAAAAAGAGTGCGAGCAAGACAGAGAAGAAGAATAGGAATATGGGGGTGCGATCTTAAGTCTGATAGTGTCTCACGGTGATTGAAGTTTCAACCTTCAACAATGATGATGAGCCCGTAAGTACCAAAAAAATTTCAAAAAAAAAAAACCTTTAACGGTCTGACTTGTAAGAACTGTTTATGGTTTTGAAATCCAGAAGGTTCAACTGCGGTTGGTACAGTTCATTGACTTTCTTGCATAAGCCAGTTCTTGGAGTTTAAAGAACCCTCTTGATGAACGGTTCCCGGTTATCCCAGTAGGACTTTACGGTTCGGTCCGGGTTTAACAACCTCCTCAAACATATAGGGTAGACTAAGTATGGAGGGTCTTTTGTTATTCATGTACTCCAAATTATTCACTAGTGGATCGATTTTGACTTAGAGAAGCATAGAAATATTTTTTGCCGAGTTTTTCAGTTTCTTCTTCAATAACACGTCTTGGTGTTACCTTATGTTTGCATCTCTCTTCCCTATTCTCTAAGCTTTTCTTCTATTGTCCATTGTGGTTGAATATGGCTTAGGGTAATGTTACCAGTTTATTGCGCATATTCTCTTATTCCGCACTTTGATAAGTTAAAGTAAAAACAACCTAGCTGTAATTTTAAAATTAAAGTTTGAACAAGTATTAGTGTTTTCATACTAATTGTGCTTTCAGTATCATGGAGATATCCATATTCATCACACGGTTACAAGCTAGTTTGAATCAAAAGGTGTAAATATAAGGTTCTACACACAATCCTTTCTGAATTTAATAGCGTGCATCAAACTGTTTATTATTTCAGACGTTGTCTTTTTCCTAACTTTTACCATTATCATTGAGAACCCGAAGTCCAAACAAGTAGCACCTCCATCACTAGAAAAACAAACGTAATTCAAAGACATCAGTACAAACCATTTCTTTGCAACAATGGTGTCAGGTACCGCTAAATTTTGGCGTTTTCTTGAAGCACCAACACTTTGGGCATTCAACAATATCATTAGGCTCTGCTGGATTCAGAAGTTTTTTTTCAACCGCCGATGCAAGGTCGTTGGCCATTAGAGCAAAGGCTTCCACTTTTGTATGGGTTTTGAGAGATTTTGAGTAAATGGGAACTTTGGGTAGATTGAACATGTTGGGGGAGTAAGGTTCCCTAACCAATTCAAAAAGTTCTTCTCCAAAGAAGTCACCTGCTTTAAGACGCTCAGCATGTCGGGAGGCAGTTCCTGTTCCTTCACCATTAGTGTTGCTTGGAAAGGCCCATGCACTGCCGTCTGTAATCAAGAATACCGCATCCATAGGCTCCCCCTCCCGAACAATGTAGCACTGCTCGTTGTAGTACACTGGCTTGAGAGAGTTGCAGATGTCACACAACAAATTTTCATGCTCAGGGTTAGCCAAGCTATTGTTTTTTTCTATCATGAGCTGAGCAAGAAAAAATTATTAGTTGAAGTGCAAATCCATTTCCTAACCAAGAAAAGAAGCTTTTTTAATAAGTAAAATAGAAGTGTTTTATAGACTAATTTTTTTAATATATTAATCTACACCAAATAAAGTTTAGAGTTCTATATATATCGTTATAGAGTTGCAACTATTAATTTTTATGTTATCCCTTTTATCTAGTACAAAATTAACAATTTTACAAACTAAAAGCATTCACAACAAAAATGTGAAAAAAACTAAAAAGCTATTTTAACAACTCAAATCATGAAAATCAAACTACATCAAAGTTGTTACATCTAAAATTTTTAACTTTTAACTACAGTAAGTTGTTATCTATAATAGCTCAATGCAGCATCAACTTAAATATGAAACTCAAATTTTTTATACTACCATCTCTCTTCCTACAATTAAAAATTCATTTCTTTCTCACTCTCCCCAACGTCTCTCTCTTTATTCTCCTCCCTCACAGACCCAGTGTCTTTATTATACCATCTCCTTCATTTCCTTACTTTTTTTATTCCTCTCATCTCTCACTCTCAAATTTCCTCTAATCTCTCATTTTCTCTCTTCTCTCAATCTCTTGGCTGTGTTGTGGGTTATGGTGGTTCTAATTGTGGTTGTGGGTCTCGGTGGTTCAATCGTGATTATGGGTGACTGTGGGTTCATGGATTTGTGGTTGGGTTGATTTTGGAATGGGTTATGGTGGGTTCATGATGGTTGAAGTTTTGTGGGTTTTTTTTTTTTTTTTTTTTTTTTTTTTTTTTTTCCGATGGTGGTGGCTGGTAGTGGTTGTGGTTGAAGTTTGTAGGGTTTTTTTTTTTCCTCCAGCAAGTTGCTTGTTTTCTTGTTTGTTGTTGAAGTTTTATGGGGTTTTTTTTTCCCCTCCAACGGCTTGCTTTTTTTTCGTTTGTGGTTGAAGTTTAATGGTCTTTTTTTTTCCCGGTGGTGGCTGGCAGTGGGTTGTGGTTTCTTGTTTTATGTTTTTTTTTTAAACCGGTGGTGGTGGTAGATGGTGGCAGTGGATTTGGGCGGCAGATAAGAGAAGAGAAAGAGATGCAGGAGAAGAATAGAAGATAGAGAAAGACGGGAGACTAAGGATAAAAAACAAATAAATAAATAAAGAATATTTAAATGAAGTGGTAAAAAAAATAAAAACTTTAATAGAAGGTATAATGTAAAGTAAAGTATTAAAATAAATAAAGTAAATTTTTGTTTTATTTAAAGTTAAAATTTTTAACTCTTTTAACGTGAATGGTCTAATTTCTAATTAGAAAAGAGCTATAAAAATTTATATTCAAATCACATGAGATGAAAATTATTTATTGTTAAGAAAATGAGAGAGAGAGAGATAGTGAGAATTTAAGGCTAACTTTTTTATTATAATTGTAAGGATATTATGTGACAATGACGTGCATCTAGGGGTGGCAAAATTTGACACGACCCGCGAACCCGACACGACACGACACGAAATTAGTAGGTTATGGGTTGAGGCTTAACGGGTTCGTGTCATATTCGGGTTGACATGACTAACCCGTTTAATAAATGGGTTGGGTTAGTGTTGAACACATAGAACCCGTTTCGACCCGTCTGACCCGTTTAATTAAATGATATTTTACCAATATACCCTTCAAACTCTAGGTATATAAACTTATTAGTTGTTGTGATTTATTTTCTTTGACATATTGTGATTGATTATTTGTGATATTGAGATATGCTTTAATTTTGAATGATTATTTGTGATGCAGTTACTCGTTAGTTCTGAATTTTATATTAAAAATATTTATTTGTTTGTTTTTTCATTAATTTTTATTTTTCATTTTGATAAAATCTGATAAACAGGTCGACACGACTGACCCGTTTAATAAATGGGTCGTGTTAGGGTTGAGAAATCTTGACCCGTTTAATAAACAGGTCGGGTTAGTGTTGACCTATGTAGTCGAATACTCATGACTTGACACGACACGAACCCGACACGCGAACACGAATTGCCACCCCTACGTGCATCATTGAAGAAGACCAAAAATTCTTTTCTTTTTTTTTTTCAATTTATTTATTAAGAAACAAACACACATATGGGAGAAAAAAATGAGATTCTAAATCCAAACTAATTTGGAAAGAAAATTTTCAAACTCCGGGCAATATTTTTTTTATCGGGTGCGAATTTTGAAAATCAAGCTTTAGATTGCACGTTCTTATTATATCTTTCATGGTTGCAAAATTTGAAAAATATCAAAGATCGATAGATATGTCATCAATGAAATGTTTAAATTTTAAGCATTTATGATATAAAATTTTGCATAAAAAGTTAGTTTATTAATCAAATAGTAAAAACATTAGATTTGAATGAAATTTGACAGGCATGTTAATAACATAAAGTACATCAGTTAAATTTTCAAAATTGACATTCAATAAAAAGATATATGAAAAATTTAATGGGTATTTTTGTAGACTAATTTGTAGATAAACTTTGTCCTGATAAAAATATGCATATATGTATATATTTGGTATAGGCACCTCTAGAGTGGGTATTCCAATATTTGATATGTATCAAACACAGATGCCTCACACACTTGTCAAACACTTATTCAACCAAATTATATTGATCTCCACATTAAACAAAAAAAAAAAAAGATTTGAATATATAATGGACAAAAACTTTTTCTAACTTTTGTAGATAATAAAGGTATGCAAGATGCTCATATTATTTATAAAACAAGATGATCATATTAGTGGTAGCTCTAGGAAATTTTTTAGGGTCATCACTTAAGAAAATTAAATTATAAAAAAATTAATAAAGAGATAACTTGAATATATATATATATATATAAAACACGAAAAAACATGAATTATTACAATTTTTTTCCAACTAACAAAGAGAAAAAGAAAGAAATGTACTAATAAGAAATAAAGTAGGAATTGAGAATGCTGCGATTAGAGTAATAAAGTAAGAGAATTGAAATGATAATAGAAAAAAAAATGGATGATATTTGTTACAACTACGACTTGGTTTGCTGAGGATAGCAAAATTATTGTGATTGCAAAACCAAAAAAAACATAACTGCCAACACTACCAAAGAACCTATGAAATTAGGGATTATTTTTATAAAATAAGTTGAAAGAGTTACAAATTTGAATGACTATTTTTATTTTTTCTTTTTGAATAGGTTTTTTGTTGAATAATTTGTTTACTAGTTGTTGTTTGGGTTATTTTTGTTGCCATTTGGGCTTTTTTTTGTCATTTAAGTGGGTTTTTTTTTAAGGGATTAAGAATTATGTTTGAGGAGCCAAAATTATTTTTGGAATAATGCTAAATCTACAACATTTTTTATAAAAATTGTATGCACCAATTTGTTATTAGTGGGTTATAAATTGATGTCAATATTGGGCTCAAATTAGAATTAGTAACCATTTTTCGCTTATCACATAAAATTTATTGTAAAATTATTGTAAAAATGTTATAAATGTAACATTACTCTTATTTTTATTGAATCGAAATTTTTGTAATTCTCAAATTAGGGTGATCAATATTTTTATTAAGTTAGTCAAAATAGATTAGTTTAGTGTGTGTGTGTGTTGGCAAGTGGGTAGTCCTGTGACCACCCTGAGTTACATATACAGCCACCACTTATAATAATATAATCCTTCAATTTTATTGTTGGATGATATTTATAATACCATTCAATGGCATATTCAATATGCACGGGACAAACAGTTATTTAGCAAATTTATAGAGGTGAAGAAACTCACGCGCTGTAGCGGATCAAAGCAGATTTGGTTCTTGACATCGCTTTGAAGTTGTGAAGGAAGTTCAGAGATCAGGATCTCCACATAAATATCTTCTTCTTCGTGAAATTTCTTTTCCATGATCTTAGTAATTTCATTGCTTGTTTCCGTCCGGAGCTTTTTATTTTCAATCCACAATTTAATGTTTTTTTCTTTTCTTTTCGCAGCTGTTTGGTACAACTTATCTTTTTAGTTTTTGACAAGGAAAATCTAGGATTTTTAAAAAAGTTGTACTTAGAAAAAAAGTTAATACTTGAAAGAAAAAAGTTGTACTAGAATGTACCTTCTGCTTTTGATTTTGAAGTTATCCGCCGCTGCAAGTATATCTGTCCCACTTATGCTAGTAAGTTAACTTTGGCATATCTTACAATATACTACAATTTTACAAGCATACACCTCCTTGTTCCAAACACATCTTCTTTTTTTGCTTTTTTTGAAAAAGTTGTTGCAAACACATCTTAAGTGGGAGATCCACTAATGAAAAAAAAAAAACGCTCATTACCCTAAATTTGAGAAGTGTAGCATAGTAATATTTCTCTGATAAAAAAAATAAAAAATAAAAAGAGAGAAGGTTTGATGGCATAATAAAATTAGATTGGTCTTGGATTTTTTTTTTTTTTAAAATAGAATCTTTGATAAAGACCAAAATAATAAATATTATGAGGTTCCAAGGCATTTGGGAAGACCAAAGACAATAAATGTTGTGTGATTCCTAGATGGTTATGTTTGAAGAGAAGAATTCCAAGACAATTTCATCTACTTTACTAAACATCCAAACTCATGTGATGGGATAATTATTAATTTTGGATAGGACATTAACCTAGTCTAAGAGTTTGGCCATTTGGTCATTGGTTCAACTAATGGGTTATCAATTGAACTACATTGTTAAAAAAAAAAATCTATATATTAAAATAAGTTTGAGAAGCCATAAAATAAATATGAAAGTTGGAAAAATAAGCATGTCTAAATTAAGTCTAAAATACAAGCCATCTAATATAATTCAAACTCAATGTTTCCCAAGTGACTACACTAAAAAATAAAAAAATATGAGACAAAAGAATGTCAAAATTGTGGCCAAGTCCTTACAATATATATGATTTTAAAAAAGAGTCTTTACTATATATATATTTGCAACACATTTCTTAAAATTCTAGGAATAAAAGCATATACCAACCTTCAAAAAGACACATCTTACATTTACATATTAAAAACCATATATGAATATATTTTCATAAAGATGTTATAACTTATATGTTCATGATTAAAAATCTGATTTGAAATTTTCTTTGAAAAAATATTTCTTTTTCATATAAAAAATCAGATTTGGAAATTCACTTTCAAAATCATTCTCTTTTGCATATCAAAAACCAGATCTGAATCTATTTTCATAAAACATTCTATTTTCCTAACAAAAACCAGATCTGAATCTTTTTTATAAAAATCTTTATTTTTCTTTTAATAAAAACAACATGTTTAGTGTTTCCATGAAATATTCCATTTTTCCCAGTGTTGGTAAAAGCAAGGGGCGCACTTAAGCACAAAGGGCTCTTGGAGCCTAGGCGCAAAGCGCAAGTACGCACCTAATCAAAGTGAAGCGCACATTTTAAAAAAATAATTTTAAAAATTTTAAAAATATTATTAATAAGAAATGTAACAATCAAATGATCAAATTATCATATAAATTGAAATAAATTTTTTTATATAATTCATATAACATTTAGATATACCCTACTTTTGCAATTTTAACACAAAAATTGCAAGTCAAGTCATTTTATTTTTTTGGATAAGCTAGATATAAGTACTTCCATGTAATATCCTTTCTTAAATCTCCTATATCTATAATGCCCTATGACTAATTAGTAATATTAGTTAATAATTTAATCACGTAATGACTAAAACTCTAGAAGAATTAGTTTGCTATGGCCAAAATCAACCACTAAAGTAACTAAACAATTACCACATATATTATATCATACATTTCTTTTTCTTTTTTTTTCATGAATGAACTAAGAATATGAGGACATTGCAACATGGTAATTGGTACCAAGGAGCTAGGTGGGTTACTGTTTCAAGGAGAAAAAATAAAAATAGACAAGAATTGGGAGGTTGTGGGTTGGGTTGTAGGACAAGTTACACTCAAAATATTTTTTATTTTATAAGTAATTTACACTAAAAATATACAAAATCAATGGTTTGTACCAATAATGTCAAGATCCTATAGCTTTAACTCAGTTTTGATTTTTTTTTTTTTTGAAAAATATAAAAAAGCTCCAAAAAGCGCACGTTGAGCTTTTTGAAAAAGCACGCCTCAAGCGTGCTTCTTTGAATGGGCTTAGCTTTTGAGGCAAAAAGAGCTAGAGCCTTGGGGCTTCGAGCTCTGAGCTTAAGCCTGCTTAAAGTGCGCTTTTAACAACAATGATTTTTCCTAATAAAAATCAGATCTAATATTTTTTTTATATAAAATATATTTCTTTCAATAAAAATAACAATTAACAACAATAGTAAAAATGAGAGCAACAACGACAAATGACAGAAATATAAAACAGCATTATGAGATTGACAATCGTATCAATGTAATAATATAGTAGGATGATTAGTATATTACTTGAAATTATGGGGTTTCATTCTTCCTATTTAGAAACCACTGTCTCTCTGCTTTATAATTGTACAACTAAGAGCCTAACATTAATAATAATAAAAATAAATAAATAGAAGAATTGGATTCGCACCTGAAAATTTCCCATGTAATATAGAAATAGTAACAAGCCAAAGATAGTAACGCAAAGTACA
Source organism: Castanea sativa (assembly GCF_040712315.1). Taxonomy (NCBI): domain Eukaryota; kingdom Viridiplantae; phylum Streptophyta; class Magnoliopsida; order Fagales; family Fagaceae; genus Castanea; species Castanea sativa. Next base: position 655,555 of record NC_134019.1, on the reverse strand, counting down.
AAGCAGTTTTCCCATACATCGTTACTTGTTCGGAGGTTTGAACCAAAAGAACTGCAAAAGTGGCACAACTATAATGCATAAGATGCTAATCTTGAAAATTTATAACTACAATGAATTTACAAAATTTTATAGGGAATGAATAAGTTTAGAGAATATAGAAATATATGTGTGTGTACACACGCGAATGCATGAATCCACTAGGTTACAAGCATAGGTTTTAGGCCCTGCAATCCTAATATGCAAGACGTAGAGTAATGACAATGCTTTTGGCAATCAGAGAAGTCATGAGCCACTTTGCTGATACTCATCTACCAGGGTAACAGTTTTAACATCAAGTATGGAGGTCTGTATGCTGAGCACGAAATCCAAGTCTCCATAGTGGATAAATGCTATGGTATAAACCACCTAGGAAACTAATAGTGAATCTTAATATGGAATTGTACAGAGTCTAATATATGTGCAAACCTCAGATGTCGCATGCCCCAACAGAAACAGTAGAATATTTTTTGTGGAATATTTTTGGACTCTAAGATATAAGACTGATGAGCATCGAGATATACTCCAAAATCAAAGAGCTCTGCATTTGGCATATTTTTAGGGCAAAAATCATCTAAAGCAGAGTGATAGCCAAAGTTGTGGTCGCAGTAATAAAAAGAATTTCGGACACATCCATCATGATTTTCACACGCCCTGTACCAGCAAGCCACAGTTCGTTGAATAGAGAAACAATACCAAAAGGCTCCTAATACCTAAAAGACGAGCAAATCATTTAACATCAGTAAATTTTGTAGATATCATAACCAAATGTAATAACTATTTCAACTAAAATGATAATAATTAAAAGAAAAAAGAAGAAGAGAAGACAATTCAAAAGATATGAACTAATACACTAAATTCCAGTATTAATGCTAAATTTACTTAATTAGCCAATTATGCTCGAGTAATATTGTTTGTGATTTATCACAATATGCAACCATATCGCAAAATAACGAATTGTAGAAAATAAATAACATTGACAATATAGTTACAAAGAACAACCCTATATACGAAAAACTCTCTGGGAGTTTACTACCAACCCCAAGGAAACAGAGCCACTATAATAGAATGAAAGTTGTAAAAAATACTTCGCCATAAATCTATTGATATCTCATGAAGTACTTAGTTACATGTCTATACTCAACTCCATGACCATTGACTCTTCTATCATGAACTCTATTTCACATGAACGTTCAGCTTACAAATTCAAGAACCTCTTGAAGATTCTTCATAGCAACTTGACTGTGTTCTTATTGCAGCAACTTCAACTTGATCACCAAGTTTTGAATCCTTGATCATTGGGTGATGCTTTGAGAGGAATTGGTTAACCCTAACCCTAGATATACAATCTGTAGCTCTCCAAAAGTCTAAGTTCATGTCCTCTAGGTTTTCTTTTATACCTTGGCTATGGGGTCAAAGCTTGGATGGCTGATTAAGCTAAATTAGGACTCTATATGCAGGATTCTTGATCAATCAAATTTAGAAAGCTATTTCTCAACATCTCAAGTGATTGATTATGTGTAGACTATGTATTGAGATTTCAAACCTTGTAGATCTTCATTAGTCGTCCAGGGCAAATGTCTTGGACTTTAAATACATCTCAAAGATACTAGCAAGTGTATACACCCCATTTTGCACCTCTCATTTAACTTCACTTGCATTACATTTGCATATCATCACCACCTCATTTCTCTAAGACAAGACTGTGATTTTGACCGTTTGATCTCTAAATACTTTTCAAAAAACAAATCTTGAGGTTACAACAATCAAAATAATAGTTCATGAGCATTAATCGAATCACTAGATTAAAAAATATCAAAGAAATAGTTTAAAGGTAAAGTGCACTTCAATGTTGCTAAAAGCGGCAAGCACACTTAATTAAGCGCATAGGCCTTTTGCAGCCTAAGCACAAAAAGAGCGCTTTATTGAAGTGAAACACACAATTTTAAAATATAATAATTCATAACTTCTAATAGAAATATCCGTAACATATTATTAAAAAAAATGACAAAGTTAAGCTAAAAAAATTAACAATAATACATATTTTAAAAATCTAACAATTGGATTGCATGTTCTTTATGCTCTTAATATACATGTCAAATTTGTGCCCATTGAATATTATTTACAATATGATTTATAAACTTATATTTTATTCATAATTTTAAACTATAAAAACTTGCAATTTAAATAATTTATAAATGATATAGTTATTAATTTTTAATTTTCTAGAAATTTTTCAAGCAAGAAAGGTGTAAGAAGAAAATGTAATTCAATATTGGATTTGTCAAAATTCACCTCCTATTTTGTAGCTAAAATTTTTCCAAAAAATAATAATGTCCAAAATTTCTATTTTTGACCTATAAGGGAAGTCAATTGTATAATGTTTGTAAATTCAATTTTTACCTAAGTTATTTCAATTCTTAAAATTTTTATATAATAAATTGAAAACAATTATCAATGGTCAATATCATAATAATCTAGTCATAAAAAGTTTTATACATAATATTTTCTATATTTCTCTTGTGCTTTATAAAAGTACATAACCATGATATTATGATCAAATGATGTATGTAGTTCAATCAACATGCATCTAAAAGTCAAAGATCAAAAAGCACAAGAATTGTAAATTAACCTATCTTATGACACATAAATAAAAAAAATAATTTGTGTAATACAACGCCCTAAAGATAATAGTTGTGTAGTAAATCATTGGTCCATGTTATTTCTTTCAAGATCAAACATTTAATTTTGATGATTCATATCTTTTAGCAATAAAATAAAATAAAAACAGGCCTATGCGTGCTTTATTCTTCTTCAAAAAGATCCAAAACAACATGCATAAGGCATGCTTCATTGATATATTTTTTGGCCTCACAAAGCTTTGAGAGATTGGGGCTTTGAGCTTTGAGCATAGGCGCACTTTTAACAACAATGGTGCACTTACATGAAACCGGTCTTGACATGTGATTATGATCTCTTAAGATACGAAACTACTTAATTTTAAGAAGGAAATCTAAGTAATAGTATCTAAATACTGTCCCTAAGATCTAAATTTAACCCAACTCCTCAAAAAAAAAAATGAACCCATCTCTCTCTAGAGAGAGATAGAGAGAGAGATGGGTTCAACACTTGCACACTTGCCAAGATTAAATTTCATGAATATGAAAATTCTACACAATCAAACTTACATGGCCGGCAATGATGTATAGAAAGAAATCCAGTGGACCTAGGACCCATAGCCTTCCACCAAGTATCTCATGATTTGATCCCAGATCCTTCCTTGGTAGGTAAATTTGAAAAACTCTTGGCCAATATTGGAAGAAAATAAAAATGTTTAAGATCTGTAATGTTTTTAAAGATTTCATGGCTCTCACGTCTAAGAGTATGCATAACATTACCACCTGAACAAATTACAAGTAGTTCCGTCATTAGAGGCACTAAATAAAATCTAATTATGTGTAGGACAATGTTAATTCAAAGAAGATAGTACGGGTGTATAAGAAATTGCTTCAAATTTCTGCTTTAAACTTATAATTATTCTATTTGAACCCTTTTGTTGTGGAAGAAAAATGTTTTATTTGTCAAAGAAATAATTTAGTTTTCCTCATAAAAGAATTAGTATTATTTGTCCATTAAAAATTAGGTGTTATAGCCGTATGTAGGCACCGCAATTAATAAGTAATTAAGAATTAAATATATGCAAAAAAAAAAAAAAGTGATTATGTTTAGAGGTTGACAGATATCTTATTGGTTTTGTGGTCAAAAGATACAGGTGCATGATTTTTTGTTTATTTTTGTGGTCAAAAGATACAGATCATATTTTTGTACGTTGGCGTAATTCGATTAAAAGAAACTTATAATGTGTTAGAGCGGTATCTAGGCATTGCTATTAATAAGTAATTAAAGAATTGAAACATATGCAAAAAACGTGATTGTGTTTGGAGGTTGATAGATAACTTACTGGATTTTTGGTCGAAAGATACAGGAGCGTGATTTTTTGTTTATTTGTATGGGTGAACACATTGAGTATTGTTTGGGTCATATTTTTGTACTTTGGCATAATCTGAATCAAAAGATTCAAAACGCACTTTTTATGTATTTGAGTCTTAGTTTAAGTGCGTTCATATTCATAAACAAATGGAATATATTGAAGACACAACTACTAAAGAGCTGTTGAATCTGCTGCCTCGATATCAAGCTCGACTCCACTGCAATGGCTTGGAGGTATGACAAAATTGCTTTCCTTAGATACTATTTTCTCTCATACTCAAGTAGCTAAAGGGTTATTGTAAACTTGCCCCCAACATACAACCAATCCTATTGGATTTTACAAATTGCAACTTTGGAGAATACCTAGTGTTTCTAAAATTTTTTGTTAGGGAGAATAATGAGAGTTTATACATTATATATAGACCATGAAAATTCAGAAATAAATGTTAAAAGGGCTAAAAAAAATGGTAAAAACAATCTCCAAATATTCATAAATGTTTAAATATGAAATGGTGCAACTCTTGGCAATAACTTCGTAAAAAAAAAAAAAAAAATTGCATAATCTCATAAGACATTTGGTCAATGAGTCTCTATCGAGTTTCAGACAAAAACTCTCGTAAGACATTTGTTAGATGTTCAATCATTCGAAAACACAATTTCAATCAACTCAACATCTATCCAAACATTATAAATGCATTTTCCACTTGATTTTCGATCATTTCTTTCACACTATCTCTTCTAAAGAGATAATAACACTTTTCAACTTGCAAAGAGGAATCAAACGACATTATTCCACTACCAAAGTGGGATCAAACTTGTACTACAACTTATTTAGATATACAAAATATCCAATGAAAAATTGGTATTTTGATTCTAGGTTGTTGCTAAATTTTATGCTTTCAGCTGCTCAGGAAGCGACTGGCTGCTCCTTCAACGCAGAGTGGATTCTAGGGGAAGGGCAAGGAATTCGAACAAACAGGGGGCAAGGAAATAGTCTGTTGTGTGTTATATCTATTAATTGACTCTTTTTCCCAATAAAATAATTGAGAATTTGTTTTGAACTTAATGAGATTTAGGTTAATTTGTGTTTTTTAAAGGATTGTGAGTGCATTGATACTTGTAAGTTCGTAAGTGGGGTCTATAAAAATTTATCAAATGTGCAATACTTATCATTGATAATAAATTTTAACTGTTGTTGCATGTGAATGAAAACATGTGATTTGTTGAACTATGTTACATTTTTGTGTCGTTAAATTTCCGTTTAAATGAATGTGCTTTTGTTAGTCCCAAACTACAAGAAGATGTGAAAAATGTATTTTGCAACCAAGAATTTAGCTTTAGTCTACTTCATTACCTGTGGGATGGGAAGAAAAACTAAAATGTCAAATAGAAGGTGTTGATGCAAGAAATATTTTCTGAGATCTGCATAAAGGAACCAGGATTTTAGTTTTCAGGGAGCAAAATTATAAATAATTATTTTTTAATTAAGAATTAAATATATACTTAGGGTCTATTTGGGAGCAATTTATTTAGCTAAAGCTAAGAACTTTTAGCTGAAAATGTAGAAGAAAAGTTGAAAAATACGTTGAATAGTACAATAAAACCCATAAATAGTATCAAAAAGTACAGTAGGACCCATAAATAGTAGCAAAAATAAGCTAAAATTGCAAATAAGTTGAAAATTTCAGCTCATCCCAAACGATCTCTTAGAGTGTGTTTGGGACTAGCTTATAAGCTAGTTTTTTTTTTTTTTTTTTTTTTTTTTTTTTTTGTACAGCTTTTGAAAGCCTCTTTTTTTTTTCTTTACTTTTTTAAAGTACAAGTATATTTTAACACATTTTTTGCAAAAATTTAAATAAGTTGTTCCCAAACAACACTAAAAAACAAAATGCTAGTTTATAAGCTAGTCCCAAATGCACATAAGATGCATTACTAAATACTATGAAAAAAATAAAACTAGTAACAATTCAATATAACAATATATAAACAAATGAAAAGACAAATAATTATTACTCAATGCATTTCAATCAGTCATTTATCAAAAAGAAAAATAATTATTACTCAATGCATTTCAATCAATCATTTATCAAAAAGAAATTTGACGCTCTTTTAAATACAGGAAATCATTTATGATATAATTGATTCTATATTAAACTCAGGGTAATTTTCCTTTCAATGAACAAAATCAAGCAGTCCTTTAAACAATCATTTTCCATAAGAGTAACTATTAAGCATAATTACAATCACTTTATAAACAAGTTGGTAGATCTTTATCTTTAAATCACTATCAACCATTTGGTACCATTCAAAAAGAAATGGTGAATAATTTTTATAAAAAAAAAATTATATATATGTGCGTGTACATCATATTTTCTACCATTCCATCAAAATTTTGAAGAAGAAAAAACACACACGTGGACACCTGTACATGCAACATATATAAGATCAAGAAAGCAACTTAGAATAAATATTTAGTAAAAAAAACTGGGGGTAGTTTGGATTGTTGATATCATTATTTTTTTTTTCTTATGTTGTTATTATTATCTAACTAGGTTCATTTTATTTATTTATTTATTTATTTTTATTGGAGAGATATTAGGTAGATTACAATTTAGATAGCACGTAATTATGTTGATATTTACCTTTAACAGGTGTTGAGTGGGAGGAGTCGATTGGGCCAGTGGGGGCCATGGTCTCCATTTGTCCTGACGCGGCTCCTTTTCTTTCTCTGTGTAACTTATTTTTTAATTTTCTTCTATATTTCCGAAATAGGCCGCCTAAAAACCCAGTATGAAATCGCAGCACTAGGTAACTGATATCAAGGAAAGATCGCGAAACTATAGCTGTGATCCCCAACCTTCTGTCTATCTCAACGCATTTCTTGTATTCATTGATCATAAGACCATACAAGAACAAGGGTTCCAGTGATAATGCGATCATGCGCACCAATATAACTATTATATTCCAATCCCATGGGAGAGAATTTACCCATTTAATTATTCTATTCCAATCCCATGGAAGAGAATTCCCTCCTGAGTCCGAACTTGTCTTTTCCGTCGTAGATTCTTTCACTGCTACAGCTTTGCCATCCTCTGAAGCCTGCTCTTCGATATCATTTATCCTAAACAAAAAGCATGGCAATTGGCAAACATAAAATTAGTTTATATGACTCTTATCTTCTGTACGACTATGAAGCACGGGTGCGGGTACGGGTGCGGGACTCAGTAATTTTTGAAAAAAGTGGGTGTGGGTGCGGCGGGACTCGGCAATTAAAAAATTATTAAAAATATTTTTATTTATATTTTCTATATATTTTTACTATTAAAATATTCCTAAAAAATATATTACTAATTTACTATGCCTTGATTCACAAAACAAAGAAAGAAAAAAGCAAGAAACACAAAACACAACACAAAACCAAAAAGAAAACACAAAAGAAGTAACAAATATTCAAAATAAAATTAAGGAATGATAGATTTAGGGTTTTTGGGTCTCATTTAGAGCCGATTACGGCTGTTGCAGCATGATTCGAGGCCTGTTTCGGCCATTTCGGGCCTGTTTCGGCCGTTTCGGTCGCCGGCCGATACGGCCGAAACAGCCCGATTCTGGCCGAATCGGCTCGATTCGGTGCTGCGTCGGCGCGAGTCGGCAGGAAAAATAAGATGCCACGTGGCCGACGCGGCACTGACGCGCGAGTAGCGGCGTCCCTCGCGCATCGGCGAGTCCCGCCGCGTCGGACGCGAGTGCGGCACCTCCGGTGCCGCGTCCGTGCATCCCAGCTGTACGATGCAAAAGAACCCCAAAAATACAATACCATAAATTCCCCCCCCCCCCGCCCCCCTCCCCTCCGGCGGTTTTCTTAATGGCTTTTCAGTGGAATGTTAATATCGGAGAGCCCAACTCTAACTAGTAGAAGTAACTACATCTATTCATCTATTCGATTCTATGGTGGTGTGAAATGAGAAAGGAGAAACGAGAGAGTCCATTCCATTTAAAATAATTGACTATTGTGCCCATAGTTTTAAAAAATGGTACAGTCAAACTATCAGAATAGAAAATGGTTCTCAGTTTTATGGTTGGACCAGAGTCTCAATGATCGAATTGATGTCATAATTAATTAATTAATTAATTAATAATTATAAAATTATCTAAATAAATAATTTTATAATGTTCATTGTAACTAAAAAAATTGAATAATAGTAAATCATTAAACATTGGTATGTAAGCTCAAACAATAGTTTTTAATGTTTAAACACTGAAAACTGTAAACCCCAAAAAGAAATGTGTGTTTGGTAGGAGTTTTTTTATCAAGAGTGTTTGAGTCATAGTTCTCGAATTAGGTTGTTTAAAACATGTATAGGGTTTAGGGTTTAGGGTTTCTCGTCTTCTAATACTAATCTTGTTGTTCTGCCTCTGCTTGAAGACAGCAGGTAGTTGATCTCACAGTTAGGCCATGTCAGGATCAAGCATTGCTACCGAGAAGTAAATTCTTGTGTTGACTGTTTGGCTAGGATAGGGACTGAAATTGAAAGTCCTTTTTTGTTGTATCAAGATCCGCCTGGGGATCTCTTGGAGCTCTTAAGCTCGGACAACAATGGCATGTTTTATAACAGGGCCATACCTGATCCTTGTATTCCTTTTTAGTTTTGTTTGGTTAATGCAGTTTCCTTTCTACCCAAAAAAAAAAAACATGTATTTTCAAAATTCATTTATACCAGTTTTTAGTTTTCAATTAAGTTGTTAAATGTTCTTTTTGTAAATAAGTTAATTGTGGGGCCCATTGACAAGACGAAACTCTTTCTTTTTTCTTTCTTTTCTCTCACAAGCTCATCACTTTGTCCTTCTCTCCTCTCTTATCCTTTCTTTTTCTCTCTCCTTAAATAAAATAGTATTTTTTCTAATTATTTTTAAAAAAAACACATACACATACCAAACACACAATTATATATATATATATATATATATATATATATATATATATATATATATATTTTTCATATTTTAAAATATGTTATTTGAAATATGGTATCAAACACATTTTTTTCATTGTAAGTATTTTAAACACGTGTTTTTATCAAGAAAGTCAATACCGTACCGGAGACTGTACCGGTTTGGCCACCGATACGATATATTTCGGATACCGGTCAATACCGGTTTAACGTTTCGGGTTTACCGTTATTTTGTGTATATATATATATACACACACACACACCAAAATCTCTAGAACCATGTTTATAAATATATAATATTTCACTTATATTATAGTAAATATAAAAGTTTATTATAAAACATTACTTCAATTCAGAACAAATTATTCATAGTGTTAGATTTTAGTATCAAATAAAAGAGAAAAAAAAAACACAATATAAAAAAGAGAAAGCTTAGTTGTTCATTGCATAATAAGAAAGCAAATAATACTAAGAAGTTAATGTAAATAAGTTACCATTATGCCTTTACAAAAATTCAAAAATTACAAAACTAAAAAAATAAAAAATAAAAAAGTTTTTTTCTGTACCGGCCGGTACGCCCGATATCGGCCGGTATTGCCCGAAATTGGCCGGTATGGCCGGTACGGCTGGTATTTTTTCCGGTACAATATAAAAGTGTACTGGTACGGGTACACTAGCTGGTACGGTATGTACCGGCCGATACTGGTACGGTATCGGCCACACTGGTTTTTATAACAATTTTTAAACCACAATTTTCACATCATTTTGAACAAGAATATTTATACACCACTACTAAACATACCCTAACTTACCAACTTTTGGACACCACTTCACAAAATAATAATAATAACATATAAAGGCAGCCACAACCCCAAAGCCCACTACAAAGTATATTAGTTATTTTTTAATCTTTCAAATAACAAAAGTAAGTGTACTCATGAGTAGCAATATCATTGACCCCTTGGTATTTTTTCCAACCACATATCCTACACTTGCGCATTCGTATTGGTGTAGGCATTTTGCTAAAATGCTAAATTTATCTTCAAAATATAGCAAAAGTAAGATCTATAAATAATATCAAAAAGTACAATGAGACTCATAAATAATAATAAAAATAAACTAAAATTGTAGATAAGTTGCTCATCCCAAACGGATTCCTAATAGTAACCAATTTAGAAATATGTTAGACTAGTAAAAAAAGACAAGTGTTATTGTTAGAACATAAAAAGAGGCAAAAAAGAATAATAATTAACTAAATATGATTAATTAATTTGAAAGGATTTACAGTATTTTGAATAGATATTAAAGACACAATAGATGAGGTAAAAAAAATGATGTCAAGAGCTAAGGAAACTAACCCCGCACCATTCCCTCGCTGATGTGAATGAGAATTCATAACTAAAGCTTATCAAGGAAACGATGTCCGAAATAGAGAATCAGCCTTTAAACTACGTGTAGGCCCAGCCAACTTAAACAGGAAAATCTGAATCTTGATCCCTGGAGAAATGGGAAACAGATTAGACAAATAAGGTAAATTTCTTTTTCTTACGTTTTTTTGCTTGAGAGAAGCAAAAGATTTTCACCAAATGGTGTTACTAGCTTGTGAAGTGTGAGAAGGTGGAGCAATCCATAAAGTGGCAGAAGTTGGCTTTGTAATGGGATTTTAAGAGTGCTCAGAGGCAGCTGCAAGTAATAATAAGCAAGAGCAAATCCTGGCTGCTAATGTTGTCTAGTGCTAGCGTGTGAAGTGTGAGAGCCATTCACAATGGTCAATAGTCTTCTAATGTTGTCCTATTTCAGCAAGTCTTTTTTTTTTTTTTTTAAAGAAGACCCGGCAACTCCATCTGCTCAGACCACTCAGACTAGTAGTGTGTGTAGTGTGCACCATGGTCCATGGACAATGGTCCATTCTTTCTTTAGCATTGTCTTCTTCTCCAACAATAAGAACTCAATTATTTCTAACAAATTATTGGGCCCTCATCAACCGATAAAAATTCAATTTGTTCTGAGAAATCATCATGTCTTTCTGGTGGAGGCACCCCCTCGTCAGAGGGTATGGGCCCAGGGGAGGACCCCCAAAGGACATGTCTCCTTTATTATAAGGAAACTCTTATGTCACATAAAATGACACCAAAAAAGTCATAATTCGCCCATGTGGTGAGTTGTGATTGGTAGAGGGAGTGTCCCACCACACCCCTCCACCAATCACAACTTGCCACATACGCGAGTTGTGGCTTTTTTCTGTGTCACATTTTGTGGTACTAGAAAGACTCATATTTCGAAGTAAAATCAACTAACTAAATAGGGTAGCGATGTATGATGGTGAAAAATAAAATAAACAATGTTAAAACTTATTAAGGACATATGATATTTTTCAAAATTTATTTAGGTAGCGAGTTCTAATTAAATCAAAATCACTTTTAAAATGATATATTATTGATACATTTTTATTATGCACTAATTATAATTTGTCACATTAATAATTATGAAATTTCATTTTATAAGAAGACATTTTGAATAAAATTCTAAGTCGCTACTTTCTAACAAAAAAACAATGGTAAAAAATGAAAACTTAATTACACTTCGTAATATTTTCATTAAGTTTTTATTATTATTATTATTTGAAGTGCTAACACACATAACCACGAAATTTTTTTTTTCTGTTAGTTAGTTGACGGTAGGGACCTACTTGATTACAAATTAAAAATAAAGTATATTCCATTAATATACCTTAAGATTTGGGCTAATGCCAATTAGATCTAAAAATTTTAAAAACTGGCTAATTTGATCCCCTAAAGCCAATTTAAGCCCTAAGATAGTTGAGAAAAATAACTAATAGACTTTTTTTATTGAGAAACAAACACACGTACACACAAAAGAAAGCAAAAGAGGTTCTAATACAAAAGCACACTACAAATTTCACTTAAAAGCCATAATAACTTTTAAGTATTTAGAGATTAAGTTAGGTTTAAAGGCCAAATTGACCAATTTTGAAAAGTTTTAGACCTAATTGGTTTTAACTCAAATTTCACACTATTTTAATAGAATTTTCTTATAAAAATAAATTAAATCAAATGAACAGTTACGGAAATAAAAATAAAATTAATTGTGAACCAAAATAAAATATTGATACCAGAATTGGGATTGAGATCAATTGCACCATATTTAAATGGTTATGATCAAAAGTTAAGAAAGTTGCTTTCAATATTAGGCATAAGATTTAAAAAGTTAAAAGTTACAAGAAGTAAAAGATTATAAAAAAAAAAAAGGTTTAAACTTTTTATGAGAGATTTAAGAGGTATTACTTAGTAGACCTATTTTTTGGCAGTCTATTAAAGCTGTCTTCTTTTATCCGTTTATGTCACGTGATTGTCGGAGACTCTAAGAGCATCCACAATGAATGTGGCAAGTGGCAAATGGCAAATGGAGCCCTTCTTTGCAATTTTTTTTACAATTCAGCCCAAAGTTCCAGCTCCATTGAATGTTGTATTTTGCAACAATTGTAAAAATATATACAATTGAGCTACAGTACCATCTTAAATGTAAGATGGTACTGTAGCTAATGGGATAAAAAAATATATTTTTTAATTCTCTCTCTCTCTCCACTTTTACCCCGGGAGTTTCTCTCTCCTTATCATTATTTCTCTTTTTTTCTTTCTCTTCCTTCTCTCTTTCTCATCTGCTCTCTCACTGTTCAGACTCAAGAACCCCGTGGGTTTGCTCAACGGTGGAAGCGCATGGCTCCGATGGGTTGGCGGATGGCTCCGATGGTTTGAATCGGAGCTCCGATCGGCGTGGTATAACTTTTTTGTTGTGGGTTTCTGGTATGATTTTTGGAGGTGTGGGTTTTTGTTGTGGGTTTCTGGTATGAATCAGAGCTCCAGATCGGCGTGTGGGTTTTTGTTGTGGGTTTCTGGTATAAATCGGAGCTCCAGATCGGCGTGTGCGATCGGCGTGGGTTTCTTTAGAGGTGGTGGGTTTTTTTTTTTTTCAGTTTCGCCGATTGGATGATGGAGGAGTTGTGTGGAGGAGGACTCTGGAAGGTCGGTGTTGTGGTGGCTGTGCCGTTGATCGGCGTGATGGTTTTTTTTTTTTTTTTTTTTTTTAGCTTCGCCGACCTGGGTTGATATGAATGATGGAGGAGGAGTGGAAGATCGGCATTTGTGGTGGCTGTGCCGTTGATCGGGGTGATTTTTTTTTTCTTTTTTTTCAAGTTTCGCCGATCTGTAGTTGTATGGAGGAGTCTGAAAGAGAAGAGGTGAAAAGTTTAGTGGGGATAGATTTGAGAAAAAAATATATATATATTTTATTGTAAAGATATATTATTTTAATGTGTAGAATAGAAAAATAAAAATTTTGATGTTGGGGTATTGAAAAATGGTATGGTATAATTGATAAAGTAATTTTTTAGATGGTAAAATAGGATAGAATTAGAAAAAATAAATGTGAATACTTTAATGTGAGACTAAATAATGGGAATTTTTTTTTTGGAGGGGGTAAATATGGAAAAAGAAACTTTAAACTTTGTGCCTTACAGCTGGATTCAACTCACCCTCAAAAAACGTGCCACCTTGAATGTATTTTTGCAAGATTACAACTTTATTTTATTTTATTGTTTTTCATTATATAGGTAGGCAGTAGCAAGTACGAGTCAATTGGCTATATAGTACCGCAGCCTATTCAACAACTTTTGATTTGATTTTAAGACAAAGTATTGGAAAAAATTTTGCTACAACTTTTATGAGTAATTATAAAATAAATATATAAAATTAATAAAAATATTCTATAAATTTTCTATGTGGGAACATTTTTTCATAAAAAAAAATCCTATTTTCCTTAGATAATTACGTAGTTAATAACTCAAGTAGGAAGCATATTACAAGCCGGAGGCAAAGCAAAGAGAGGCAGAAATTGGCTTTGTTAAGAGTGCATAGATGCAAATGAAGATGCACATCCAAGTAATAAGCAGAGTTAAGGTCCGTTTGGATAGAACTTATTGTTGAAAACTGAAAACTGAAAATACTGTAACAAAATAATTTTAAAATGTGTGAATAGTACCGCGGCACCCATTTTTAATGAAAAAGTTACTGAAAAGTGAAATTTGTAGGTCCGTAAACAGTGCACGAATGCACTGTTCACAGCAGATTGGGTCAACACTTGCGGCTGGAGGAAAAAAAAAAAAAAAAACTGAAAACGCAGACGCAGGAATAAGTGCAATCCAAACGCCCTCTTAGTCCACCTTAAGTCTTTCTTTAAACTTATCTTTCTAACCAACCACATGATAAAGTTTCACTTTATTACATATTCAACTCAGCCAACTAACCTAGGACTCTGGTGGTGTAAACATAAGTAAAAAAATTCAACCTCGCGACTTCCAAGTAAAATAGAATGGTAAACAAATGAATAAAATAATCTTATATTTGCAATTTACAAATTAACTATAAGCTTGAAATTGCAATTCTACATGTGGTAGTACTGTAGCAAAAAAACAGTCCAACTTCCCGTCTTCCCAGCAATTAAAAATTGGTAAACAAATGATAAAAAAAATAAGCTTAAATTTTCATATTGCTAATTGACTACAAACTAATGGTATATTTGGATTGAGAGGAGGAATGGAAAGTAGATGAAAGTGGTTAAAAATTAGTTTATTTTCAGCCAACTCTACTCTATTTCTTTCCACTTTCTCTTCCTCTCCTTTTAATCCAATTAGGTTAAAAGAATATATTCTTTCGCACCCAATTCACATCTACTATTTTATATATAAGAAATAATATGCTTACAATATTTTTACAATATTTACACAATAAATCATAGGTGATAAATTGTTACTACTTCTTATTTAAATTTACTACTTAAATTATTTTTTTACTTACTTATAATAACCCATAATAACATATTACTTAAAATTAATTATGAAAATATAGAGAAGATTTTATAAAAGACTGGCAATCGGGCCTATTTTAGTATTAAAAGTCTGGTTCTAATATATGCGGTTTTTGTCATGGGATTTTTGTCAAAAGAGTTTGATGGTATGATGATGATGATGATGATGTTGGGTTGATGATGTCATTTGATTAAAGTGTCGTTGCGTCATGAAAGGCGACAAGATGACATGTGGAACGTGGAGCAATTGAAAATACATCATCGATCACAGCTGATTTGATTTGAATTCGGTGATGCAGAAAAGCATAAACGTATGTGAAAGGTTTAATGTGTACTTTTATACGTAGCAATTTTTGCATAATTGTTATGGGGCGAAAAAAAAAAATAGCATCGTTTAAGAGTATTCTTATCAAACCTTTTAAATGTTAAAAATTTTATTTTTTAAGTATTTGAAAGGTTTAAGCCTATTTCATCAAACCTTTTATATTGTAAAATTTTTGTAATTGATGAATAGTGTCATTTCAAATATAAAATGACACTATTCATCAATTGTAAAAATTTATATTACTTTTTTATTCCATGAAACCCACTTTTATATTACTTTTAAAAGGAGAAAAATAAAAAATTAGTGAAAAATAATAAAAAAACAATATTTGAAGGAAATTGTAAAAAAATTAGAAATTTTGATATAGATTATATTGTAAAGTGGTGTGATATATATTATAAATATAGTTTTGAGAGGGTAAATGTAAATTTTTTAGAATGTTTGATAAGATGCTCTAAGAGCACAAGTACTGGGCATATAAACAACTCCTGATCGTTATTTTACAACTAAAGCTATTTAAAATCCACTCTATTTGGGCTTGTAAATTTAAAAAAATTTGCAACCTATAAGTAATTTGCAACCTAAAAAATTTGTAAAAATATATATATATATATATATATATATATATATATTTATATATATTAGTATGTAGTTGTGTGTGAGAAAATGTGCGTGAAAAAAAGAGAGAATAATACTTTTATTAAATAATTTATATTATTTTATTGATTTAAATGTAAAAATAAAAACTAAAATATAAGGTGAGTTGTAAAATAAGTTGGTCAAATAAATAAATATTTGAGAATACAAAATATATATATAATTTTTTTTTTCATTTTTAAATGCTAATGCTTTAAGAGTCAAGAGCAGTGCACATAAATATATAGGGCCTTAAATATATATATATATATATATATATATATATATATATTTTTTTTTTTTTTTTTTTTTTTTCTGCTACGTAATCTATTTTGCAGCAAAGTATGCAGTAAAACTTTTCCATCTCTGTAAACATTTTAATTATTATATTAGTTTTTTTTTTTTTTCCTTTTTTGGTTACGGTGATGAGGTGAGTCAAAGTCTCTACTACTACTAGGACTTTTAGAATAGACTTTCAGCTGGAAAGGGAGCAACTTGTTAGTCGTGACTTCTGACTTGTCAGCAAATAAAATAGCACAAGTAGAGCAACCAAGTCCGTGAAAGGCCCGAGTATTTTATTTAGGGACCCTTTAGAAATAATTTATTTACTTAAAATTAAAATTTTTTTGTTAAAAGTATTAAAGTTAAAATTTAATGTTAGTTAAAATAGTATAGAGGGATTCATGAATAGTATTAAAAAGTACAATAAAACCTATAAATAATAGCAAAAATAAGCTAAATAGTAAAATAAACTATCAAATATAATCTATTCAAACGCAACTTTAATAATCCATGAGATGATATAAGAGTATCTCTAACAGTCTCTCTAAATTTTTGTACTTTTAGGATTCACCTACTTACTTTTTTAAATACACTTTTTAACATACTCTCTATCTTTTTCTCTATTTTATTAAAATATTATTTCATCATTATTTCTTTATTTTTTTTAAATATTTCTTTATTCATTCGTAATGTCTATATTTTTCAAATTCCAAATAACATTAACAATTATATTTTTATTTTTAATGAGAAGTGTTGCGTCTATAACATTTTTTTGCAATACTTTCACAACATAATCTTATATAGTAAGTTGTTACTAGTTTTAATTTGATTCCGTCACTTAAATTATTTTCACAACATTTCTGTGTCCACAATTGAGGTGAAAATGATCACATGTTAACGCATAAAAATAAATGTGAAATAGTGGAGAGTGAAAGTCAAAACCCTAATCCTGTACTAAAACCTTGAATTAGCAATCGCAAGGGGTAGTCCAACAAAAATAGACTGGGGAACTGACATTTCAGTATCCAACCCCGAAATTTTCAACAAAAAACAACCTCGTACCTTACACTGGTGCGGCTCTTCCTTCAGTCGAAATGGTTAAAGTTGTAAACACACCACAAAAATAATGTAGTTTCCTACAGAGTTCCAATCATGTCATTAGAGCAACACAAAAAAATAAAATGTAGTTTAATACAGTTAAAGAATTTTCTTAAAGCTCTTATGTACCTGAGATCCTCTCTATCCATTATAAAATGGGTAGGTTGAATTTGGCCATATCATATATGATAATCAATTAAATCTCTAATTTATAATCTATATCAATTTATGATATATATAAAACCAAAGACATTTGACTTTTGATTGACATTATGATATGTGTCATATAAGCTTTTAAAGCCTCATAAATTTATATTTCATTATTTTAACATATTTTTTTTTACTTGAATTTAAATTTTATTCCACAATTAAACCTGTAGGAATACAAGGCCCAAGAGAATATATTAGGTCATGGGCCTTGTTTGAGGACGCTTAGTGGTCCGAGGACATATAGACAATAGGGAAGAAGTAAGAGTTAGAACGCCCCGAACAAATTATAGCTACAAGGGTTATGGAAAATAGTCAGAAGAGGAATGCCTCCTCAGCTAAGCAAAGCAGATGTAAGAAGGATTGATCCGCCCTCGAGGGCAACATTCCAAAAGATTCCACTGATAAGGATAAACGTCATGGAAGCATAGAAAGAAGGGAAACTGAGAAATATCTAAGAGAAAATTGCTACCATCGCATTGAATGTTCTGCAGCTAATCCTCTGGCCGCATTAATGTGGAGGTGATACCTGAACAGTGGCAAGTAGCCTTACAGCTACTCCCAAAGATTTCAGGAAGGTGTTGATGGGACAAGGATCAAAGTCAATACCTTGACCTACACATGGATGGTGAAGATGAAGAAAAGAGGGATATATAATGAAAAGGGAATCCCTTTACAAAGAGGTATCTGAAATGAAGGGGGAAAAAGGTAGAAGAAAACACTGTAGAAGCAACAACTAGACTTGTAATCAACTTCAATAAGGAAATATATAAGAGATTTAGTCTCCTCAGATTGTGCTGAGGACAATTTACCTTGAGCATAACAATTTTATTCTTGTTTTTCTTTTCATCTAGGCTCACTACAGTTATTATCTGATTCATTAAAACCTAATTTTCCAGTTCACTCTCTACAAATTTATTGTATTGGGCTCTTTGGGCCTAGATCCTTTTTCATTTTGGTTTAAGCATCAAATTGAGTCCTTACAATTGGCGCTGTCACGTGGTCATGATAGTAAGTTTTCAACTCGAGGTAGCAATAGGATGTTAGTGGTCTAAGTCGCTATTGTAAAACTTCAATTCTTTCATAGTGGATCTTGTTTTACCTTGAGGATAGCTAAGTTAAATCCTTCCCAGATTTTTTACCTGTTTGGTTTTCTTGGGTTATCATATTTTGTGTTATTTATTTTTTTCGCATTGCTTTACATGATATGATTTACTTGTGTTAACCTAGATTTGAATAATTTACCTAAGTTAATCACTTAGCTAAATAACTAAGTTAAACAACTTATGTTTTAAGGGGTCTAAAAACGTACATTGACTAAAGATGAATGGTATGCCATTTTAAATTAAAGTCACTCCTTGTTGAAGAATGTAAACTTGGAAAGTAAAACGATGGTGTTATCACTTACATAGATAATTGCTCAAGCTAAATATGTAAGCATATTTTAATTTAGATACTATTATCCTTTATTCTTATGCCAATTAAACGTAAAGTAAAGCATAGGAAATGTCAAAACTTGCAAAAAACATGCACCATAAAACTTTATAACTGCCATTGGATTGAACCTTGCGAAAGGCAAAACAATTACAAGAAATAAAAGTCTAAGTTACAAGTAAAAAAAAAAAAACTACCCTATAAATTCTAGTCTAAGTCCTAGTTAATCTTCAAGGGAGGGTTCACCTTCCCTGTGCCTTTGGTAGATTTAGTTGCTTTAGTAGCTGTAGAAGCTGGA
Source organism: Castanea sativa (assembly GCF_040712315.1). Taxonomy (NCBI): domain Eukaryota; kingdom Viridiplantae; phylum Streptophyta; class Magnoliopsida; order Fagales; family Fagaceae; genus Castanea; species Castanea sativa. Next base: position 636,417 of record NC_134019.1, on the reverse strand, counting down.
CCTTTGCCTTTGAGATCTTCTTTGGCAGGAAGAGGGATTGTAGCCAGAACTATCTCCATATCATGTGGAGCATCTCCACCCTTAATAGCATCCTTAGGCACAGGTGGGGGTTGGGTAGTTTCAAGAACCACCCCCTCTGAAGTCCCTTTTTCTTTCTCGGTGGCCATGGCCGGTTCCACGTCCTCGGTAGGGCTGGTTGAAGGAGGAGGAGCCTAGGTCTGGATATCCTTGGCCTCATCTACTTTTTTAGGGATAGGATCAACTTTAGAATCCGTGGAAATGGAAGAGCTTGACACACGGATTTCTGGGGGGTAATAAACGTTCTCTGCTCTCCTGAGGGCAGAGGAGGCCTCAACCCCAGCCTGGTCAAGGGTCTCGTTCCATACTTGGAGGCAGTAAGCCCTACATACTCCTGTAACCTCAGCCCTGAAGGCTTCCTCGGTCTCGGTTACCCCCATTCGTAGCCGTCCTGCTCGGCTTGGTCCCTAGCCTTCTCGATCTCTATAAGCTTTTTCTTCAAGCTTAAGATTTGCTCTTTGGTTGTGGATAACTGGTCATCGGTTTGGCGAAGCTGCTTACGCTAATTCTTTGCCTGCTTCTCAGCTCCTTCCAGGGCAGCCATAGCGCTTTTCTTATCCCGGTCAGCTTCGTTCAGCTTTACAGTTAGCTTCTTAATCTTCTTGTCAGCCACGTTGAAGGCATCCACGGCAACAATGCACTGGCTCTCTTCGTCCTTCATTTACTTGTGGGTGGATCTGACTATCACCTCGACCTTATGTGTAGCTTGGACCGCCTACCAGAGAAAAGGGTATAAGGTGTAAGATAAATGGAATAATAACATAGTTATGACTAAAAAAAAGAGGGGGGGGGGGACAAAGATAGAGAAATGAAAGAAAGCTTTTCTAGTTGAGATGCTTACCAAAGCGAGATCCCTCTTCAACGTGAGGAACACCTCATAATTCTCATCCCCCTAAGGTCAGCCATGTCGGCAGGTAGCAGCAGAGCCTTCGCTATAGCATTGGCAACGTATCCAGCCTTCCTTTGCTGGAAGTCTCTTACGAAGGCATCGCTGGGAAAGGGGGCTCCGTCCAGCACCAGGGAAGGGGTCCAAGTAGGTACTTTAACCTGGTGGTCGTCCCTCCTTTCAGTGATAGCTCCTCACTTGAGGACCTTATTTGAACAACTTTGGCTTTTTTTCCCCCTATTTGTTGCTCGGACTCTTTTGGTTGAGCTGTCCTCCTTTCTTCCATCACCTCCTTTCCCTTTGATCCCGCTTCCTCTTTTTGTCAGCGGGGTCAATCTGGAAAACTTGGGTGGAGGGAAGGGTTAGGGGCTTGGATTAGGCTGCCTTCTCAACCTGGGACTCCAGCAAGTCATGTAGACTTGTCCTCATCCTTCGCTGTAACCCCATTGCTTCAGGAATGGAAGGATCTTTTGGTATCTGACTTACTTTTGCTAGGAGAAGATGACTGAAGTCCTCGACAAGGGCTTCTAGGAACTGGTCGGGGTTAAAAACTTCAAACTCGTCCTTGGACTCAGAGATTTCAACCACTTCCTCCTTTTCCTTGATGGCTGATAGAGATGTTGTGGCTACTTCCTCAGTAATATGTTGAAGTGGTAATTCTACCTGCTGCACGCCTTCTGGGATAAGGCCGGGGAGGAGGAAACCCAGAGCAACAATGCTTTTTTGGTGCAAGAGCAAATCTTTTGCCTTGATTACGTACTTCGGCGTCTGAAAATTGGATGAAATAGGCTTGTAACTGAGGATGAGGTGGGCCACTCTTAACTGACTGTCACTGTGAATGAAGACCTCGGCTTTGAGTATCTTGTCTAGATCTGTCTGGTTGACGAGATTTAGGTTGGGAATAGCAGCATACTTATCTGCAAAGCCATTTAATTTTTTTTTTTTATAGAAAAATAGTTTAACTCAAAGAAAAGTTCAACCGTAAACACAAGCAAAAAGAAATAGGCACAGAGAATGTCTAAGAGGAAAAAAGGGTGTCTTTGGAGTAATAAACCTAGACCTAAGAACCCCACCTACTATCCCATCTCTCGTCGGGCAGTGGAGGCCATCGTGCCACTCCCCTGAGATTATCAAAAAAAATTTGTTCATGCCTTTGTTGGAGCCAGGGAGGCGTGAGATGAGCCTAACCTCAAGAACCCTAGTTTTTAAGTAATACCCCTGCCCTTTTAGGATATGGAGGTTGTAAAACCAGTTGACATCATGATGGGTGAGGTTTAATCCCATTTTTTCGTTAAGGGCGTCTACGCTGCCTAAAATCCTAAACATATTAGGGGCGCATTGGGTGGGGGCTAACCTATGGGCTATTAGATAGTCCCTAGTAAATCTACCCATAGGGATTCTCATCCACCCCTCTATGAAGGTGAATATTCAAAAAGTGTGTATAACACCTATGAACGTTTAGACCCCCAATTTACAAATTACCAACACAAGCTTATTATCAAATAGTGTATGTGCGGAATATGAAATAAGCTAAAACAAAATAGGTAAAACAATCTAAACCAAGATTAATCACAATCACAGCAGCAATTAAAAGGTAAAGATTAAAGGAAAGGAGATGCAAACACAAAGACAATACAACGATGTGTTATTGAAGAGGAAACTAAAGTCCTCGGCGAAAAATCTCTCTGCCGCCCTCCAAGCGGTCAATAATTCACTAGAGAATAAAGTTGGGATACATGAATAGCAGAAGACCCTCCAAGCCTAATCTACCCAGTGTACCTAAGCCCTCGAATCTTCTTGCTCCAACAGGGTTACGCCGAACCTTGTCTTCTCTAGTTTACCAGATCCCGCAATAAGCCCATTTCATCAACCAAAATGAATTGGTCCCTTCTTAACTGCTTCCCAAGTACCAAAATGCCTCCTCATAGATATGGGTATGGTGAGATAAGGATTTGACTAATATACTTCTCAAGGATGTAACAATGGAGAGGGTGACAGTAGAGGAATTTGGAGAATCAAAGGATGAAAATTGTGAATGAGTCAATCTTGTTTTTCTCTAGGGTTTCTCTCTCTCTCAAAATTCTCTCTAGAAACTCTCTACATTTCGTGGGTATAAGGGTATTTATAGTAGGGTGAGTATAGAATGTGAAGAGTCAGTTACAGCCAAACAGGGCATTCTGGCGACTCGAGCTCACGACTGGAACGAGTCATGAGTTTGAGTCGCGAGCTAACTGCCTAGCCAGTTGGAGGTTTTGTGTGGTAGTGCAACAGCTGGCATAACCCTTCAGCTCCCCCTACATGCTTCACACATGTGCCTCCTTTGGCAACTCGCCGGTCGTGAGCCAGTCGCGAAGCTCTTCTTGAATGCACACTCTTGAGTTTTTCTTCACAATCTCTCACACACTACCCTTACATGATTCCCACCTAAATATAGGGTTTCTAAATGTTGAATTACAAGCAAATTTTGCACGGAATAAAACCAACAAAATGATTGAATAAATTTAACCTTACATAAGGCAATCATCGAGATGACCACTTCTCCCTTTTGCCTTTGAGCATGCCAATCCCCTTGTTTACAATACCTAATGGAAACCTCTGGAGGGATTCTATACAGAGCCTTAAAGCTCTCTATGCCCTCTGCGGAGTCTACTAGGTGGGCGAATCTACCCATTTGAAGAGGAGAAATGAAAGGAAATAGGTAGACAAGGTAAAATTGAGTGGGCCGAGGAGAGAAAGGACTCTGAATAAAAGGAAAAATGAGGGAGGCCGAAGTGAAGAAAGAAGGAACAGATAACTAGGAACTACTTACAAGCATGATGAGAAGCTCCTCGGACTAGCTTTTGATTCTTTGAGAGTATAAAAAGTGATGTAAATGAGGTTTCTGAATAGTATATTTATGAGACAGAAATGAAAGCAGGAGAATTCACGCTCGAATTCCCATAAAAATCCCCAGCCTTTGGATCCCCATCGTATTGTAGAACATGGGGAGCATGGAGTTGAAAAAACTAATTACAGATGCGCCCGAATGTCGAAGCGTCAGGAGCGTGCTTCTAGGCAATTGAAGGGACATCTACATAGACAGAAATGATGTGAAGGAAGGGCAGAATGGGGATTACGGTGTCAAAATCCCTTTCTCTTCCGAGGAACAAAAGAAAAATTTTTTGAGGGACTATTGTAAGGATACAAGGCCCAGGAGAATATGTTGGGCCCTGGGCCTTGTCCAAGGACACTTAGTGGTCCGAGAACATATAGACAATAGGGAAGACGTAAGAGTTAGAACGCCCCGAACAAATTATAGCTGCAAGGGTTATGGAAAATAGTCTGATGAGGAATGCTTCCTCAACTAAGCAAAGCAGAGGTAAGAAGGATTGATTCGCCCTCGATGGCAACATTCCAAAAGATTCCACTGATAAGGATAAACTTCATGGAAGCATAGAAAGAAGGGAAGTTGAGAAATATCTAAGAGAAAGCTGCTACCACCATATTGAATATTTTACATCTAATCCTTTGGCTGTATTAATGTGGAGGTGGTGTCTGAACAGTAGCAAGTAGCCTTACAGCTACTCCCAAAGACTTCAGGAAGGTGCTGATGGGACAAAAATGCTTGACCTACACGTGGACGGTGAAGATGTAGAAAAGAGGGATATATAATGAAAAGGGAATCCTCTTACAAAGAGGTATCTAAAATGAGGGAGGAAAAAGGTAGAAGAAAATACTTTAGAAGCAAGAACTGGACTTGTAATCAACTTCAATAAGGAAATATATAAGAGATTCAGTCTCCTCGGATTGTGTCGATGACGATTTACCTTGAGCATAACAATTTATTCTTGTTTTTCTTTTCATCTGGGCTCACTATAGTTATTATCTGATTCATTAAAATCTAGTTTTCTAGCCCACTCTCTACAAATTCATTGTATTGGGCTCCTTGGGCCAAGATCCTTTTTCGTTTAGGTTTAAGCACCAAATTAAGTCCTTACAAAACCATTTATTAGAATCATAATAAATCATATTTTATTTAAATAATACTATTTATATTTTCATATAAAAATACAAATAAAATCATAATAAATATTTAATGTTAGAATATATAGTTTCATATACTATCATCACTATCACAACAAATGTCTATTGATAGCTATCATAATCATCAAATTTCATCTTTAGGAAAAACATAAAATCAAAGATGTTGGACTTTGGTGAGTATCATAATACTATGCTACATAATCTTTGGAGGTCTCATAATTTGTCACGTCATTATTCAAATAAATATTTTTCAATTGAATTTAAATTTTCTATAACTACAACTTTCTATATTTTCATACTCCATTAGAATCTTACCATATCATAGTAAGTATTTTCATATTTAAATATAATCATAATGAATTCTTATTTTTTTTTAAAGATACATAAAATTTTTATATTAATTACTACCATAATTATCAAATTCCATCTATAGAAAAAAATTAACTAAAAAGGGACATCAAAATTTCTAATTTGGTTTTAAGAGTTTCAAAAATGCTAAAAAAATGTTAGTTAAAATTTTTTTTTGAATTTACAATTTTATTTTTAATAAAGAAGCTCAATTCTAGACATGATTAAATCAGGTTTTAAACATTGCCAAAATATATATATATATATATATATTAAATTTTTTTTTTTTTTTGAATTCTAGAATTATTGAGGATAGGCTACATCAACCATTTGAGTGACCAAGTATTTCAACTTCAATGTAATAGGAGGTGATAACACATATATCTTATATATGTATCTTTCCTCTTATATGGAAGTAGACCCCACTCTTGTAGGACCCACACTAAGTGAGAGGTTAGATACATGCAAAATAGATTTTCTCATATAATAGAGGATTGTTATAAATCTCATCTAATGTAACTTTGAATTTTGGATTGAAAATTTCAGCAACATGCATTGATATGCCAGTCAAATGAGGGGGAAAAGTAAGATTAAAATGAATAACAAAAAAAATAAAATAAAATAATGTCCTTTTTTGTGGTGTTAATTATAGCTTGTTTAACAGTTGTAGTCAGAATGACTACATTAATAACCTTTGGAAAGTTTAAGAACAAAATCAGACTAACAAAAACATTAAAATAAAAAATTTGTAATATCAGATTAACTAAGACCTTGACATTTTGTCATTAAAAGAAAAAAAAGACCTTGACATTGCGTGCATGTAGGAAGGATTCCTGTTTTCGTAATTTAACTTTCTAATAATTTATGGATAGAAGTACATGCTATCAGGACAAGATCTTGACATTTTACATTGCAGCTCCATCAGGGTTGCCCCCAAATAATTTGGGGCATAAGGCGAAAAATTCTTGTAGGGCATTTTATGTAAATATTAATTAAATCAAATTATTTAATACTAATCAAATCAAAGTTAATTTGATACATTAAATACATAATTTGATGATTAACACCAACTTAACTAATTTTAATTTCTTATAGAGAATTGAATATCATAGTTAAACCATTAATTTTAATAAAAATATATTGTGATTAAAAAAGATATTTTATTTTGGATATATGAAAAAGCATAGTTAAGTCAAATTGTAATCTAATTTTTTATTTTATTACTTGTTTTTAAGAGAGAGAGAGAGAGTGAGAGATATATTATTTGGTGTGTGGCTTTGTAAGAGATCGGTTTACAAAGATTAAAGTCTCAAACTATTAAAAGAGATTAATCTATAATTGGTGATTTAACACATTTGCAACATTTTTTGAAACATTTTATGGTTTAAATTGGGTTAGGTTGCTATTGCCTATTTGTCTTATATTTTGGAAGTGTTAATAGAAATGGGAAGGGAAAATGCATTAAAGGTACTACAAAATGTTCACAATATGATATGACAATGACTATGATTGATAAACTTCAACAACCTAATTATAAATGTTTAAATATCTTTTTTGTGATCAGTGACATGTCAATTTATAATCCTATAATAAACTTTGTGTTATCCTTAGTATTACTAAGAAGAAAGAAAGTGTGTGCGCGCACACACATATAATTTTATAAAATTTTGGGTTTTTTACAATCTGGGATGGAGGGATGGGGCCTTTTTTTTCCTTACGGGTTGTGTGTGTGTGTGTGTGTGTGTGTGTGTGTGTGGTGGGGGCCTTAGGTCTAGGCCTAATTTGCCTGGGCCAGCCTGAGCTCCATGTGCGAAGTAAAGAAATATAAGGGTTAAAAGAAGGATGAAAGCTTTTAGTTAACGTGTGTATTTATCTATCTCTTTAGGATGAATTTAATGGGGTTCCACTATATTGGAGAGGAATAAAAGCAAATAAACACATTCTTTAACATATTGTTGTGCAATTCTCCCAAAGAATGTCTTGATCGATTACAATAAAAAATTCAACCTTATTTAATACCTTCTCAAAAAAAAAAAAAAAAAAAAAAAAAAACCCCTTAACCAATGCCTTGAGGCACTTGGTAACCTGACTAAAAATAAATCCATGTGTTTGCTTCTTTTGGGGTGAAGAAAAGAAAGAAAAAGTAAGTATATTTTACAATTTTTTTAACTAAAAAAATGACCTTGGGATGTATGGTAGTGTAACAAATTAAAAAGACCCGTCTTCGCTACTTCCCAACAAAATAATATTGAACAATATTTAAAAGGGTAAAGTCCTCCCCTGAGGTTTGGGGAATTGCCAAACACATCCAAAATTTTTTAAAAATGACCAATTTGCTACTTAAACACAAACAGCGTGCACTGCCGTTTGTTCACTGTCTCCAAACGATCTTTATCCATGTTCTCTATTTGTTCACTTTCTTCTTTGCGCCATAACATAAACGCTTCTCTTTGAAGCTCAAACTAGTCCAAAAGAAAAGATATACACAAACCATGTATTTTGAGAAAGATTAACATATATATATATATATATATATATATATATATATATATATATATATATATCACTAAACCAGTATCCATTTTTCAAATCAAAACCATACATTCTCATTTGGAAAATTAAAAATTTACATTACATTCCAAAAACAAAAATCCTCACTACATCAAACCAAGATCAACCCAATTAGATCTAGTATCACACAAGGCAACCATCCAACATCACACCTCAAACCAATCCCAAAAAAAAAAAAAAAAAAAAAAACCCAGACCCATCGGCAAGCATCGTGTGACCCAACAACCGCTATCCACCATGACACCACCCATCACTACCCACCCATCATTTTCAAACCCAAACAAAACCTAAATTAAAAAAAAAAAAAAAAAAGCAAACCCATCGTCAAGCATTGTGTGACCCAGCAACCACTGTCCACCACGACACCACCCATCACTACCCACCCATCATTTTCAAACCCAAACCGTTCCCACCATCAAACATCATATGATTCACACTTCAAACCCAAACAATACCTAAATTAAAAAAGAAAAAAAGAAAAAAAGCAAACCCATTGTCAAGCATTGTGTGACCTAGCAACCACTGTCCACCACGACACCACCCATCACTACCCACCCATCTTCCTCAAACCCAAACCGTTCCAACCATCAAACATCACATAATTCATACCTCAAAACCCAAACAAAACCCAAATTAAAAAATTAAAAAATACCCATACCCACAACTGTAGCTCCACTAGACTGACCTTGCAACCACCATCCCCACTCATCTTGACCCAACAATTGCCATCTACAACTCATCATGATTCGTGATCCAACCACAAAGCTTTTAACGATGACGTATGGTGTGAGATTTTTGGGTAAATTGGCTTTAAAACCATTCTGGTGGAGGAGTTGTTGGTCTTGAGTCTAAAACTTCAGATTTGACCTTGAGAGAGAGAGAGATATTTTTTTGCGTGAAGGAGAGAGAGAGAGAGAGATTTTCTGGCGTGATTCATGATGAAGAAAGAGAAGAAAATTTGGTTTGATATATAGTGCTCAAATGGCGTGTTTAGTACTTTCCCAAACCTCGGGGGAGGTTATTTAAATTTACCCTATATAAAAATATAAAATTTCCAATTTCAATTGGTTAGATGTTGACTTTCATTTTGTACCATTGGATTACTAGGTCGATTCCCGTCTAGATTCTCAAAAAAAAAAAAAAGTATTGAGAATGTGAGACATAGCAGTAATTACATGTCATGTCAAAGTACAAACATATTACTCTAAACAATTTAATATTATTAGTTTTTGGTTAAAAGGGAAAATATTGCAGGATTTATTGAACTAAATCTACAAGGCTCGATTAATCGAAAATTAGACTCGATCGATCGAACCTAGTGCAGATTATTTTTCTGCAGAATTTTCCAACTTAGCCTAAGCCCGTTTGATGTGTAGGGTTTTATGTTTTATGTCTCATATAAATAGAAAAACTCTAGCCACGTTTTAAAGGTTGTTGATATGTTGCATATGTAAATCTCTTGTGAGATTTAGAGGTGTTTACCTTCATACATACTTAAAGTTATCAAGATCAAGATTGATGTCGAAAACTTGGTGATCTCTTCGATTGCTGTTTCAAGAGTTTAAAGAAAAACACAAGTGGGTGTACTTGTGGCTGCTGTAGATCTGAGAAAGAAATAATCCGTGGACTTGGAACTATCATGTGATCGTAGTAATAAATTTTCTACTCGAGGTAACAATAGGATGTTAGTGGTCTAAGTCACTATTGTAAAATTTCAATTCTTTCATAGTGGATCTTGTTTTAGGATAGCTTGTTTTACCAAGTGATATTAATAGTGGACCAAAATGAAAACCAATAAGAGGTTGGCTATAGTTTGTGTTTGTAGCATTACTCAAAAGACAAATCTTAATGCATCGCTTCATTGCTTTGCAACAACAATGTCAAGTACTACTGGATTTAGAAGTTTTCTTGAAGCACCAACACTAGGTTGATTGCAGCACCGGACTCGTTGTAAATTAAATAGAAACTTCCTTGGATTCAACAACAACATCAAGCTCTGTTGGATTCTAATCGTGGAGCAAGATTCCTTGAGGGAAAGCTGAGACAATATCCTTCAAGTCGTTGGCCATCAGGGCAAAGACTTCCACTTTCGTGTGGGTTTTGAGGGTTTTGGAGGAAACGGGGAGTTTGGATAGGTTATCCGCGTTGACAGAGGAAGGATTCAAAAGCAATTCAAGAAGTTCTTCTCCAAAGAAGTGACCTTTATCAAGACGCTCAACATGCTTTCCTTCACCATTATTACTGCTTGGATAGGTCCATGCAATGCCGTACGTAATCAAGAATACTGCATCAATTGGGTCTCCCTCCTTAACAATGTAGCTTTGCTCGTTGTAGAACACTGGCTTGAGTGAGTCGCAAATGTTAAGCAAAAGTTGTTGATGCTTAGTCAAGCCATTCTTTGTTATGATATTGAGCTGAGAAAGGAAACAAATTAGTTGAACTACAATCTGTTTCCTAACAAAAAAAAAAAAAAAAAAAGGAGAAAGAGAGATGGTTAAGTCGAAATTACCATAAAATTCAATTTTTTTTTTCTTTAACTACAAAACAAAAAACACAAAAAGAGATTTCAAATATTTTTTATAATATATAAATTTAGAGTTGTATTTTACTATGATTGCATGGTTATTACAACTTTTAGGCTGCAACAAACTTTAATATCAACCAAAAACCTGATGCACATACATTAATGCGCACACAAAAAATCAGAAATCGTGAAATCACGATTTCCAAACAATTTTGACTTTAAGTCACGATGAAGTTAAAGAAAAAAAAAAGGTGCATGTATTAACATGCGAGAAATAAGCACTACTCTTTAATATTATACATTTTTATCAAGTACAAAACTAACAATTTTACTAACTAATTATAAAAGAACTTTCAAATATTATAAAAGAATAGGTTAAAAAAGGATTTAATGAGAATTTAAGGCTCACTTTTTATTCTAATATTAAGGGTATCATGTCACAGTGATAGCGACATGTATCTTTGATGAAAACCAGATATCAAAATGGTTAATTTATAGTGCATCCTTAACTAGTCAACTTAAATCCAACTTTTATATATATATATAAAGATATAGCGACAGAGCAAGAAATCTGTGTTTCAACCCTTTTTGGATGACTTGACCAAAGTGTATTATACAGTATATGATATAATATAGATATTATGTATCATCTTTCATTTTGGATGAAATTAAGTTATTGTACCATTCACAATCATTATGCATAGGACAGAGTTATTTAGAAAAGTTGTGGATCATTATGCATAGGACAGAGTTATTTAGAAAAGTTGTGGAGAGGTGAAGAAACTCACATTCTTTAGCAGATTTAAGCAGATATGGCGCTTGATATCGCTTTGAAGTTCCAAAGGAAGATCAGGGATCAGGTTCTCCACATTAACATCTTCGTCTTCGTCAAATCTGTTATGTATGAACCCAATTATACGGCTTTTCATTATTGTAGGGACCTTTTCCTTGGAAAGCCACAATTCAATGTTTGCTTCTTGTCGTTTCCTTCGTTTCCTTCGTTTACTTCGCTGCATGCACGTCTGTCCCACTTCTATAAATAGTAAGTTCAATTCACAATATCTTACAATATACATTTAGGCATAAAAAAAGTATACCTATAAGTATACAACATCTCATCATGACAATCGTATCAATGTAATAATATAGTAGGATGATTAGTATATTACTTGGAAAATTATGGTGTTTCATTCTTCCTATATAGAAACCACTGTCTCTCTGCTTTATAATTGTACAACTAAGAGCCTAACATTAAATAATAAATGACAAATAATAAATAAATAAATAGAAGAATTGGATTCACACCTGAAAATTTCCCATGTAATATAGAAATAGCAACAAGCCAAAGATAGTAACGCAAAGTACAAAGCAGTTTTCCCATACATCGTTACTTGTTCGGAGGTTTGAACCAAAAGAACTACAAAAGTGGCACAACTATGATGTATGAGATGCTAATCTTGAAAATTTATAACTACAATGAATTTACAAAATTTTATAGGGAATGAATAAGCTTAGAGAACATGTGTGTGTGTTGGTGTGTGTGCGCGTGCATGCATAGGTTTTAGGCCCTCCAATCCTAATATACAAGACATAGAGTAACGACAATGTTTTTGGCAATCAGAGAAGTCCTGAGCCACTTTGCTGATACTCATCTACCAGGGTAACAGTTTTAACATCAAGTATGGAGGTCTGTATGTTGAACGCGAAATCCAAGTCTCCATAGTGGATAAATGCTATGGTATAAACCACCTAGGAAACTAATAGTAACTCTTTTAGTCCATAATGTAAGCAAAAAACAAATTTAATGCATTGAAATAGCTTAATATGGATCTTCTCAAAAAAAAAAAAAAAAAAAAAAAAGAAGCTTAATATGGAATTGTACAGAGTCTAATATGTGCAAACCTCAGATTTCGCATGCCCCAACAGAAACAGTAGAATATTTTTTGTGGAATATTTTTGGACTCTAAGATATTAGACTGATGAGCGTCGAGATATACTCCAAAATCAAAGAGCTCCGCGTTTGGCATATTTTTAGGGCAAAAATCATCTAAAACGGAGTGATAGCCAAAGTTGTGGTTGCAGTAGTAAAAAGAATTTCGGACACATCCACCATGATTTTCACACGCCATGTACCAGCAAGCCACAGTTCGTTGAATAGAGAAACAATACCAAAAGGCTCCTAATACCTAAAAGACGAGCAAATCATTTAACATCAGTAAATTTTTTAGATATCATAACCAAATGTAATAACTATTTCAACTAAAATGATAAAAATTAAAAGAAAAAAGAAGAAGAGAAGAGAATTCAAAAGATATGAAACTACTTAATTAATTAAAAGATTTAAAAAAGGAAAGAAGTAATACACTGAATTCCAGTGTAAATGCCAAGTTTACTTAATTAGCCAATTATGCTCAAGTAATATTGTTTGTGATTTATCACAATATGCAACCATATCGCAAAATAACGAATTGTAGAAAATAAATGACATTGACAATATAGTTACAAAGAAAAAACCCTATATACAAAAAACTCTCTAGGAGTTTACTACCAACCCTCAAGGAAACAGAGCCACTATAATAGAATGAAAGTTTTAAAATATACTTTGCCATAAATAAATCTATTGTTACCTCACGTAGTACTTAGTTACATGACTATACTCAACTCCATGACCATTGACTCTTCTATCATGAACTCTATTTCACATGAAAGTTCAGCTTGCAAATTCAAGAGCCTCTTGAAGATTCTTCATAGCAACTTGACTGTGTTCTTATTGCAGCAACTTCAACTTGATCACCAAGTCTTGAATCCTTGATCACTGGGTGATGCTTTGAGAGGAATTGGTTAACCCTAACCCTAGATATACAATCCATAGCTCTCCAAAAGTCTAAGTTCATGTCCTCTAGGTTTTCATTTTATACCTTGGCTATGGGGTCAAAGCCTGGATGGCTGATTAAGCTAAATTAGGACTCTATATGAAGGATTCTTGATCGATCAAATTTAGAAAGCTATTTGTCAACATCTCAATTGATCGATTATGTGTAGACAACATATTGAGATTTCAAACCTTGTAGAACTTCATTAGTCGTCCAGGGCACATGTCTTGGACTTTAAATACATCTCAAAGATACTAACAAGTGTATACACCCCATTTTAAACCTCTCATTTAACTTCACTTGCATTACATTTGCATATCATCACCATCTCATTTCTCCAAGGCAAGACTGATTTTGACTGTTTGATATCTAAATACTTTTCAAAATACAAATCTTGAGGCTACAAAAATCAAAATGACAGTTCATGTGATGAGAATCAACAAGCATTTAAGGATCTATTGCATGTTCCAGTTGGGCCTATTACAAGAGCAAGATCCAAGAAGATCAAAGAAGCACTTAATGGGCTGATTTAAGAGATTTGGGCTGATTCTAACGCAGGACATTCCAAGCTTGGCCCAAAGGAAGATGAAAGCGTAATAAATATAATTCAAGCTATTTAGGGCTGATCTGGCTTAATTGGGAGTGATTTATGGCGTGAATTATTAGCTGATTGACTTTCCAGCTCTATATCAATTAAGGCAGATTTTTTTCCTATTTTGGATTTGCTAATTTCAGACCAAATCAACTTTTATTTAGGGTTTTATCATTTAGTACGTTTTTTAGGTATTTTCCTTGTGTTTAGGTGCATTTAATGCTTTCTAAGTCAAATTTGATTCCTGATATGGTAAGGTATCAATTAGGAGTTATTTTAGAATATATTTTCTTGTTTGTCAAGTTTTATGGAGCCTTTAAATAGGCCCTGAAGTCTGTAAACGTTTTTCATAATATTATTGAATAAAATTCAAAAAATGTGAGGTTTTGCTCTTTTTTGGTTCTTCAAGAACTGTGAACTTATCAGGGATTCTTCCTTGTGGCGTTCAAACTTTATATCTTCGGTTCGTAATTCTTTATAATCATTGGGTCAAGGTCAACTTATACATTTGGTTCGCGTTTCGATTATAAACGTTGGGTCAGGGTTTCTATCATAAATCTGAATTTTAGCTTTCCTGGGTAAATATTCCAATATTTTTGTTGGGTCTCAAAACGTGTCGATTGAGGTTCGCATCATTTGGTATCAGAGCACAGGTTCTAAAATCAGTTTCCTATCCCTTTATCTTTTGTTTCCTGTTATCATCCTATCTTGTTTCTTTTGTGTTCTTCATTCATCGTTCTTGTTTTTTTTTCTTTTTTTTTGTTGAAGTGCACTAGGTTAAAATCGTGCCCCCAGTTCCCAAAAAAAAAAAAAAAAAAACTTGAAAAAAAAAACATCTGAAAGGAAATAGAAAAAAAAAAAAAATTGTTTGTAGTTTCAATTCTCTCAAACCAGAATATTGTTTTCTTTTGTCTTCTTCCTTTGACTTGGTATTTCTGTCATTTTTTCTTGCCGTTGGTATTTGTTTTAACACTACAAGTTGAATTTCTTGATCAAGTTTATTAGTTTAATGCAGAACTGAAAAGGTGAAGCTACGAGTGGAAAAAGGCAAGAGAGTGTGAGACTAATATCTGGAAAAAGCCAATTTAAGAGTGAAACACGAGTGGGAGTGACATAATTTGAGTGCAAACACGTGAGGGAGTGTTGTGAGGAATTATTTCTAACAATTCTCTGTTGTTTCAAAAGTATGTCTTTCAGGTGTGAAACATCAAATAGGGAAGGAGGGGAGGAGTCGTCCATCATTTTGCAGGCCATGCATCAACAATTTGAACGCATGAACGTGGTGTTTAATGAGATTCGGAATCGGATAGATAGGCAAGACACTGTTATTGCTACTTTGCGTGAGGAGCGTCCCCAAAGAGGCCCTAATGCTAGAAGGCAAGAAATGCGTTCTCACATGAATGATTCTGATGACTACCACGATGATGAGTTTGAAGATGAAGAAGATCAAGCTTCATTGAACAATGATGGCAGGTTTGTGCCAAGGGGAGAAAGGCGTGGTAGAGGTTTCCGAAGAGATCCAAGATGGCAAGATGGGACTGACAGGAACCTAAGAAACATAAAAATGAAGATACCCACATTCCAAGGGAAAAATGATCCAGAAGCATACTTGGAGTGGGAGAAGAAGGTGGAGTTAATCTTTGAGTGCCACAACTACTCTGAGGAGAAAAAGGAAAAACTTGCTGTCATTGAGTTTACTGACTATGCTATTATATGGTGGGATCAACTTGTGATGAACAGAAGGAGAAACCATGAGAGACCTATTGAGACTTGGGAGGAAATGAAGGCAATCATGAGGAGACGGTTTGTTCCTAGTCACTACTATAGGGACTTGTATCAGAAATTACAGAGTCTTACTCAAGGCTATAGGAGCGTGGATGACTACCACAAGGAGATGGAGATTGCCATGATTCGGGCAAATGTAGAGGAGGATAGAGAAGCTACCATGGCAAGGTTTCTGAATGGTCTGAATCGTGACATTGCCAACGTGGTGGAGTTGCAGCACTACGTGGAGTTGGAGGATATGGTGCACATGGCAATAAAGGTGGAACGACAGCTTAAAAGGAAAGGAACTCGGTAATTTCAAAATCTGGGCTCCTCTACTTCATGGAGGTCAAATGGGAGGAAAGACGAAGGGGCTGTTTTCAAGTCCAAAGTCGAACCACCAAAAAGGAGAGATGATGCTCCCAGTTTCAACAAAGGTAAAAATGAATCCCAAATTCGTAATCGTGATATTAAGCGTTTTCGTTGTTTGGGAGTAGGTCATGTTGCTTCACAATGCCCAAATAAGAAGACCATGATTGCACGTATTGATGGAGAGGTGGAAACTGAAAGCGAGGAAGATGATGACCAAATTCCATCACTTGAGGATGCTTGTGATGATGAAGTGGAGTATCCAGTGGAGGGTGAGTCACTTGTTGCTAGGCGTGCTTTAAGTGCCCAAGTCAAAGAGGATGACATGGAACAACAAAGGGAGAACATTTTTCATACTAGATGCCACGTCAACAACAAGGTATGTAGTATGATTATAGATGGGGGAAGCTGTACTAATGTGGCTAGCACTACTTTAGTTGAAAAATTGAATTTACCTACCTTGAAACACCTTAAACCATATAAGTTGCAGTGGTTGAATGATTGTGGAGAAGTTAAGGTAAATAAGCAAGTACTGGTTTCTTTTTCAATTGGGAGGTACAAGGATGAAGTACTTTGTAATGTTGTTCCAATGCAAGCGGGTCACATTTTATTGGGCAGGTCATGGCAATTTGACAAGAAGGTCAATCATGATGGGTTCAAGAATAGGTACTCTTTTGTTAAAGATAATAAAACCATTACTCTTGTACCGTTGACTCCAAGACAAGTGTATGAAGATCAAGTGAAACTGAAAAGAGAGAATGACTTGAAAAATTGCGAGATTGAGAATGCAAAAAAAGATGATGAGAAAGAGAGTGAACAGAAAAAAGTAAGTGAAAACATAAAAAAGAGTAAAAAGACAGTTGAGGGTGGAAAAAATGAGAGAAAAACAAAAAAACAAGAGAGTTTTTATGCTAAGGCGAGTGATGTCAAGAGTGTTTTTTATACAAACCAGCCTATATTTGTACTCTTGTACAAAGAGGTGTGTTTTAATACTAATGAACTTGACGAATCTTTGCCTAGTTTTGTTGTCTTTTTGTTGCAGGAATATGAGGGCATGTTTCCTAATGATGTTCCTAGTGGATTGCCACCTATTAGAGGAATAGAGCATGAAATTGATTTTGTACCAGGTGTGACAACTCCTAACCGACCAGCCTACAGGAGTAATCCGGAGGAGAAAAAGGAACTTCAAAGTCAAGTTAAGGAGTTGCATACTATAATTCAGAAGAACTTGAAAAATTGGGAGGATCGTTTGCCATTCATTGAGTTTGCATATAATCGGAGTGTTCATTTTACTACTAATTTTTCACCATTTGAGATTGTTTATGGTTTTAATTCACTAACTCCTTTGGAATTGCTACCATTACCAGTTAATGAAATGACTAGTTTGGATCGTGAAAAGAAGGCTAAGATGGTGAAGAAACTCCATGAAAGTGTACGGCAACATATAGAGAACAAATATAATTCAAGCTATTTAGGGCTGATCTGGCTTAATTGGGAGTGATTTATGGCGTGAATTATTGGCTGATTGACTTTCCAGCTCTATATCAGTTAAGGCAGATTTTTTTTCCTATCTTGGATCTGCTAATTTCAGACCAAATCAACTTTTACTTAGGGTTTTATTATTTAGTACGTTTTTTAGGTATTTTCCTTGTGTTTAGGTGCATTTAATGCTTTCTAAGTCAAATTTGATTCCTGATATGGTAAGGTATCAATTAGGAGTTATTTTAGAATATATTTTCTTATTTGTCAAGTTTTATAGAGCCTTTAAATAGGCCCTGAAGTCTGTAAACGTTTTTCATAATATTATTGAATAAAATTCAAAAAATGTGAGGTTTTGCTCTCTTTTGGTTCTTCAAGAATTGTGAACTTATCAGGGATTCTTCCTTGTGGCGTTCAAACTTTATACCTTCAGTTCGTGATTTTTTATAATCATTGGGTCAAGGTCAACTTATACCTTTGGTTCGTGTTTCGATTATAAACGTTGGGTCAGGGTTTCTATCATAAATCTGAATTTTAGCTTTCCTGGGTAAATATTCCAATATTTTTTTAGGTCTCAAAGCGTGTCGATTGAGGTTCGCATCATCATGAGCATTAATCGGATCACCGGATTAAAAGATATAAAAATAAAATAAAAAAATAAAAACAGTTTAAAGGTAAAGTGCACTTCAATGTTGGTAAAAACGTCAAGCACACTTAAGCGCATAAGCCTCTTGGAGCCTAAGCACAAAAAGCGCACTTGATTGAAGTGAAATGCACAATTTTCAAATATAATATTTCATAACTTCTAATAGAAATATTCGTAACATATTATAATAAAAAAAATAAGGATCTAAAAAAAATTAATATTACTACATATTTTAAAAATCTAACAATTTGATTGCATGTTCTTTATACTTTTAATACACATGTCAAATTTGTGCCAATTGGATATTATTTACTATATGATTTATAAGCTTATATTTTATGCATAATTTTAAACTATAAAAACTTGTAATTTAAACAATTTATTGATGACATAACTATTAATTTTTAATTTTCTAGAAATTTTGCAAGTAAGGAGGGTATAAGAAGAAAATATAATTCAATTATGAATTTGTCAAAATTTACCTCCAATTTTGTAGCTAAACTTTTTTCAAAAAGTAATAATAGCCCAAAATTTCTATTTTTTACCTATTAGGGAAGTCAATTGTATAATGTTTGTAAATTCAATTTTTACCTAAGTTATTTCAATTCTTAAAAATTTTATACAGTAAATTGAAAACAATTATCAATGGTCAATATCATAATAATCTAGTCATAGAAAGTTTTATACGTAAATTTTTTTATATTTCTCTTGTGCTTTATAAAAGTACATAACCATGATAGTTATAATCAAACGATGTATGTGGTTCAATCAACATACATCTAGAAGTCAAAGATCAAAAAGCACAAGAATTGTAAATTAACCTATCTTATGACACATAAAAAAAAAAAATAATAATGTGTAATACGACACCCTAAAGATAATAGTTGTGTAGTAAATCATTGGTCCATGTTATTTCTTTCAAGATTAAACAATTAATTTTGATGATATATATCTTTTTTAGCAATAAAATAAAATAAAAGCGTGCCTATTCGTGCTTTATTCTTCTTCAAAAAGCTCCAAAAAAAACATGCACAAGGCTTGCTTCATTAAATGGTCTATTTTTTGGCCTCGCAAAGCTTTGAGAGATTGGGGCTTCAAGCTTTGAGCGTAGGCGCACTTTTAACAACAATGGTGCACTTACATGAAACCGGTTTTGACCACATGTGATTCTGATCTCTTAAGATATGAAACTACTTAATATTAAGAGGGGAACCTAAGTAACAGTATCTAAGTACTATACCATAGTTATATAAGATCTAACTTTAACCCAACTCCTCAAAAAAAAAAAAAAAAAGAACCCATCTCTCTCTCTCTCTCAAAAAGAGAGAGAGAGAGATGGGTTCAACACTTGCATACTCGCCAAGATTAAATTTAATGAATATGAAATTTCTACACAATCAAACTTACATGGCCGGCAATGATGTATAGAAAGAAATCCAGTGGACCTAGGACCCATCGCCTTTCACCAAGTAGCTCATGATTTGATCCCAGATCCTTCCTTGGCAGGTAAATTTGAAAAACTCTTGGCCAATATTGGAAGAAAATAAAAATGTTTAAGATCTGTAATGTTTTCAAAGATTTCATGGCTCTCACGTCTAAGAGTATGCATAACATTACCACCTGAACAAATTACAAGTAGTTCCATGATTAGGGCGCTAAATAAAATCTAATTATGTGTAGGACAATGTTAATTCAAAGAAGATAGTACGGTGTATAAGAAATTGCTTCGAATTTCTGCTTTAAATTTATAATTATTCTATTTGAACCCTTTTGTTGTGGAAGAAAAATGTTTTATTTGTCAAAGAAATAATTTAGTTTTCCTCATAAAAGAATTAGTATTATTTGTCCATTAAAAATTAGGTGTTATAGCCGTATGTAGGCACCGCAATTAATAAGTAATTAAGAATTAAATATATGCACAAAAAAAAAAGTGATTATGTTTAGAAGTTGACAGATATCTTATTGGTTTTGTGGTCAAAAGATACAGGTGCATGATTTTATGTTTATTTTTGTGGTCAAAAGATACAGATATCATATTTTTGTAGATGGCGTAATTCAAATTAAAACAAAC
Source organism: Castanea sativa (assembly GCF_040712315.1). Lineage (NCBI taxonomy): Eukaryota > Viridiplantae > Streptophyta > Magnoliopsida > Fagales > Fagaceae > Castanea > Castanea sativa. The sequence continues at coordinate 616,193 of NC_134019.1, read as the reverse complement.
TTATAATGTGTTAGAGCGGTATCTAGGCACTGCTATTAATAAGCAATTAAAGAATTGAAACATGTGCAAAAAACGTGATTGTGTTTGGAGGTTGATAGATATCTTATTGGATTTTTGGTCGAAAGATACAGGAGCGTGATTTTTTGTTTATTTGCATGGGTGAACACATTGAGTATTGTTTGGGTCATATTTTTGTATTTTGGCATAATCTGAATCAAAAGATTCAAAACGCACTTTTTATGTATTTGAGTCTTAGTTTAAATGTGTTCATATTCATAACCAAACGGAATATATTGAAGACACAAGAAACTACTAAAGAGCTGTTGAATCTGCTGCCTCAATATCAATCTCGACTCCACTGCAATGGCTTGGAGGTACGACAAAATTGCTTTCCTTAGATAATATTTTCCCCCATACTCAAGTAGCTAACGGGTAATTGTAAACTTGCCCCCAACATACAACCAATCCTATTGGGTTTTACAAATTGCAACTTTGGAGAATACCTAGCGTTTCTAAAATTTTTTGTTAGGGAGAATAATGAGGGTTTATACATTATATATAGACCATGAAAATTCAAAAATAAAATGTTATAAGGGCTTTAAAAAATGGTAAAAACAATCTCCAAATATTCATAAATGTTTAAATATGAAATGGTGCAACTCTTGGCAATAACTTTGTAAAAAAAATTGCATAATCTCATAAGACATTTGGTCAATGAGTCTATCGAGTTTCAGACAAAAACTCTCAGAATACATTTGTTAGATGTTAAATCATTTGAAAACACAATTTCAATCAACTCAACATCTATCCAAACATTATAAATGCATTTTCCACTTGATTTTCGATCATTTCTTTCACACTATCTCTTCTAAAGAGATAATAACACTTTTCAACTTGCAAAGTGGAATCAAACGACAATATTCCACTACCAAAGTGGGATCAAACTTTTACTACAACTTATTTAGATATACAAAATATCCAATGAAAACTTGGTATTTTGATTCTAGGTTGTTGCTAAATTTTATGCTTTCAGCTGCTCAGGAAGCGACTGGCTGCTCCTTCAACGCAGAGTGGATTCTAGGGGAAGGGCAAGGAATTCGAACAAACAGGGGGCAAGGAAATAGTCTGTTGTGTGTCATATCTATTAATTGACTCCTTTTCCCAATAAAATATTTGAGAATTTGTTTTGAGCTTAATGAGATTTAGGTTAATTTGTGTTTTTTAAAGGATTGTGAGTGCATTGATATTTGTAAGTTCGTAAGTGGGGTCTATAAAAATTTATCAAATGTGTAATACTTATCATTGATTATAAATTTTAACTGTTATTGCATGTGAATGAAAACATGTGATTTGTTGAACTATGTTACATTTTTGTGTCGTTAAATTTCCATCTACATGAATGTGCTTTTGTTAGTCCCAAACTACAAGAAGATGTGAAAAATGTATTTTGCAACCAAGAATTTAGCTTTAGTCTACTCCATTACCTGTGGGATGGGAAGAAAAACTAAAATGTCAAATAGAAGGTGTTGATGCAAGAAATATTTTCTGAGATCTGCATAAAGGAACCAGGATTTTAGTTTTCGGGGAGCCAAATTATAAATAACTATTTTTTTCATTAAGAATTAAATATTTACTTATGGTCCGTTTGAGAATAACTTATTTAGCTAAAGCTAACAACTTATTTAGCTAAAAAACAAAATGCTAGCTTATAAGCTAGTCCCAAATACACATAAGATGCATTACTAAATACTATGAAAAAAATAAAACTAGTATCAATTCAATATAACAATATATAAACAAATGAAAAGACAAATAATTATTACTCAATGCATTTCAATCAGTCATTTATCAAAAAGAAAAATAATTATTACTCAATGCATTCAATAAATCATTTATCAAAAAGAAATTTGACACTCTTTTAAGTACAGGAAATCATTTATGATATAATTGATTCTATATTAAACTCAGGGTAATTTTCCTTTCAATGAACAAAATCAAGTAGTCCTTTAAACAATCATTTTCCATAAGAGTAACTATTAAGCATAATTACAATCACTTTATAAACAAGTTGGTAGATCTTTATCTTTAGATCACTATCAACCATTTGGTACCATTCAAAAAGAAATGGTGAATGATTTTTATAAAAAAAAAAAATTATATATATGTGCGCGTGTGTGTGTACCTATGAAGCACGGGTGCGGCGTTTGGGCCGCCGCACCCGCGTCGGACGCGGCCGGACGCGGCGACGCGCAGGCGACGCCGCTGCCTGCGCATCCGGCAATAAAAAATCATTTTTTTGGGCGCGATTCGGCGTGATTCGCGCCGATACGGCGCCGATTCTGGCCGACGCGCGCAAAATCGCGCCGATTCGGCCCGAATCGGTCGGTATCGAGTGAAATCGGCCGATACCGGCCGAAATTTGCCGATATCGGCCGATACCGGCCGAAATTCAAAAAAAAAAAAAAACAACAACAACAACAACAGGTGCGTATGGCTGGAAAAAAAAAAAAAAAAAAAAAAAAAAAAAAAAAAAAAAAAAAGTGCAAACGCACCGTTTCGAAAAAAACCAAGACCCAACCCTCTCCCTCTTCATTTTTCTTGAGCCTCTCTCCCACTCTCTACCTTCACTCTTCAGCTAGGCTCTCTCCTATTCTCTGTATTCTAGTTATTATTTACCATTACTCTTAAATTTGGTATATATTTATATAATGTGAAAAAAGTACGTTTAGCAATATATTAAAAATATAAATAAAAATATTTTTAATAATTTTTTAATCGCTGCACCCCGCCGCACCCACACTCTACTTTTTCAAAAATTGCCGAGTCCCGCACCCGCTCCCGCTCCCGCACCCGCACCCGAATCCCGAAACGCACCCGTGCTTCATAAGTGTGTACTTCAAATTTACTACCATTCCATCAAAATTTTGAAGAAGAAAAAACACACACGTGGACACCTGTACATGCAACATATATAAGATCAAGAAAGCAACTTAGAATAAATATTTAGTAAAAAAACTGGGGGGTGTAGTTTGGATTGTTGATATCATTATTTTTTTCTTATGTTGTTATTATTATTTAACTAGGTTCATTTTATTTATTTATTTATTTTTATTGGAGAGATATTAGGTAGATTACAATTTAGATAGCATGTAATTATGTTGATATTTACCTTTAACAAGTGTTGAGTGGGAGGAGTCGATTGGGTCAGTGAAGGCCATGGTCTCCGTTGGTCTTGACGCGGCTCCTTTCTTCTCTGCGTGTAACTTATTTTTTAATTTTCTCCTATATTTCCGAAATTGGTTGCCTAAAAACCCAGTATGAAATCGCAGCACTAGGTAACTGATATCAAGGAAAGATCGTGAAACTATAGCTGTGATCCCCAACTTTTTGTCTATCTCAACACATTTCTTGTATTCATTGATCATGAGACCGTACAAGAACAAGGGTTCCAGTGATAATGCGATCATGCGCACCAATATAATTATTATATTCCAATCCCATGGAAATGTAACTTTGCCAACCTCAGGAGCCTGCTCTTCAGTATCATTCCTAAACAAAGCATGGCAAACATAAAATTAGTTTATATGACTCTTATCTTATGTACGATGCAGAAGAACCCAAAAAATACAAAACCATAAATTCCCCCCCTCCCCACTGGCGGTTTTCTTAATGGCTTTTCAGTGGAATGTCAATATTGGAGAGCCCAACTCTAACTAGTAGAAGTAAATAAATCTATTCATCTATTCGATTCTATGGTGGTGTGAAATGAGAAAGGAGAAACTAGAGAGTCCATTTAAAATATTTGACTATTGTGCCCATAGTTTTAAAAAATTGTATGGTCAAAGTATCAGAATAGAAAATGGTTCTCAGTTTTATGGTCCAACCAAAGTCAAATCAATGGTCGAACCCATGATGACAAATAAATAAATAATTAATTAATAATTATAAAATTATATAAATAAATAAATAAATAATTTTATAACTGTTCATTGTAACTAAAAAATTGAATAATAGTAAAACATTAAACTAATGTATGTAAGCTCAAACAACAATTTTTAATGTTTAAACACTGAAAACTATAGGCCCCAAAAGGAAAGGTGTGTTTGGTAGGAGTTTTTTTATTAAGAGTGTTTGAGTCACAGATTTAAGGTGTTTAAAACATGTATTTTCAAAATTCATCTATACCAGTTTTTAGTTTTCAATTAACGTTGTTGAATGGTCTTTTTGTAAATAAGTTAACAATTGTGGGGCCCATTGACAAGACCAAACTCTTTCTTTTTTCTTTCTTTTCTCCCACAGGCCCACCACTTTGTCCTTCTCTCTTCTCTTATTCTTTCTTTTTCTCTCTCCTTAAATAAAATAGTATTTTTTTTATCACTTTCTAAAAAAAATAAATACACATACCAAACACACAATTATATTTTTTTCATATTTTAAAATATGTTATTTGAAACATGGTACTAAACACATTTTGCATTGTGAGTACTTTAAACATGTTTTCATAATATTTTTAAACCACAGTTTTCACATCATTTTGAACAACAATATTTAAACACTACTGCCAAACATACCCTAACTTACCAACTTTTGGACACCACCTCACAAAATAATAATAAGAACGTATAAAGGCAGCCACAAACCCAAAGCCCACTACAAAGTATTTTAGTTATTTTTTAATCTTTCAAATAACAAAAAGTAAGTGCACCAATGAGTAACAATATCATTGCCCACTTGGTATTTTTCCAGCCACATATCCTACACTTAAGCATTAGTATTGGTGTAGGCATTTTGCTTAAATGCTAAATTTATAGCAAAAGTGGGCTGCATTAATGGGACCTATAAATAGTATTAAAAAGTGCAATGAGACCATAAATAGTAGCAAAAATAATTTAAAAGTGTAGATAAGCTGAATTTTTCAGCTCATCCCAAACGGATACCTAATAGTAACCAATTTAGAAATATGTTAGACTAGTAAAAAGAGACAAGTGTTATTGTTAGAACATAAAAAGAGGCGAAAAAGAATAATAATTAACTAAATATGATTAATTAATTTGAAAGGATATATAGTATTTTGAATAGATATTAAAGACACAATAGATGAGGTAAAAAAAAAAAAGATGTCAAGGGCTAAGGAAACTAACCTCGTACCATTCCCTAGCTGATGTGAAGGAGAATTCATAACTAAAGCTTATCAAGGAAACGATGTCCAAAATAAATAATCAGCCTTGAAACTATGTGTAGGCCCAACCAACTTAAACAGGAAAATCTGAATGAATCTTGATACCTGGAGAAATGGGAAACAGATTAGACAAATAAGGCAAATTTCTTTTTCTTTTGTTTTTTTCTCGAGAGAAGCAAAAGATTTTCACCAAATGGTGTTACTACTTACTAGTGTGTGAAGTGTGAGAAGGTGGAGCAATGCATAGAGTGGCAGAAGTTGGCTTTGTAATGGGGTTTTAAGAGTGCTCAGAGGCAGATGCAAGTAATAATAAGCAAGAGCAAATCCTGGCTGCTAATGGTCAATCCTGGCTGCTAATGTTGTCTAGTACTAGCGTGTGAAGTGTGAGAGCCATTCACTATGGTCAATACTCAATAGTCTTCTAATGTTGTCCTATTTCAGCAAGTCTTTGTTTTTTTTTTATTAATAAAAGAAGACCCGGTCAACTCCATCTGCTCAGACTAGTAGTGTGTGTAGTGTGGACCATGGTCCATGGACAATGGTCTAGTCTTCCTTTAGCATTTGTCTTCTTCTCCAACCAATAAGAACTCAATTTTAAACTTTGTGTTTTACAGCTTGACTCATCTCACCCTCAAAAACAGGCCAACTTGAATGTATTTTTGCAAGATTGCAAACTTTATTTTATTTTATTGTTTTTCATTATATAGTTAGGCACTAGGCAGTAGCAAGTACAAGTCAATTGGTTATAAAGTACCGCATCCTAATTCAACAACTATTGATTTGATTTTAAAATCCTAAACTGTTTCACAGTTTGTTGCTACAACTTTAATGAGGTAAATTATGAGTAAATATAAAATAAATCTACAAAATTAATAAAAATATTTTATAATTTTTTTTTTATGGGAACATTTTTTCAAAAAAAATCTTATTTTCATTAAATAATTACGTAGTTAATGGCAATGTTTTAATAGAATTAGTGAAAGCAAGGCCAGCCTCAAGCATATATAAGTAAGTGATGGAATATCCTAAGCCCCCAAATAAAATAAGGTCCCCAATTTTAACTAATACAATATAATATTTTTTATTTTAATTTAGAAAAAAAAAAATTTAAGTCCTTTTATTGGTCAATAAAATGCATCAAAAAGGCCTCATTGTATCCCAAAATACAGAAAACTAAAAAGGAAAAAAAAAAAAACAAAAAAAAAATTAGGCTAAATTCGGCTAACAAATTCATTAACTCATTCTTGAAATCCGCTAAAATCAAATTTAATAGTAGACAAATTCGCTAATAATACAACGTAAATATCTTGATATATGCTAAAATAAAGATTATAAATCTCTAAAAAAGAAAGGTGTGTTTGGTAGCACTTGCCATCTTTATTGTTAAAATAGCTATCTAAAAAGCTTGATCTCAAGGTTTTGAATAAAGTTTCTATATTGACATTGATATTCTAGAACAATCAACAATTTATATACTGTACTTCGACGTTCTAAAGCATACTAAACATCATTAATTATTAGTTTAACAGATTCAACCAGAGCAACAAAAGATATTAATTCAGTCCCCTAAATTACAACATCATGCTCCTCCCCTTCTTGGCACAAAACTAATCAAGACTGTAAAGAATTAAAATTTTCACTTTTAATTAATAAGTAAATGTTGAAATGTCAAGGTTTGGATAATGTGCTTCATACACATATCTTTACACACAATGTTGCTCAGTTTCTCTCAAATCTAGTAGAGGTATCATATTTACAACCAAAAAAAAAAAAAGCCCAGAGAGCCCAGATCATGTCAAATTACTGTAACTAAAGTATTTTCTAAATGACATATATATATAAGGCAAAACTTAAGTATAGTATTTAGATGTTTTTCCTTAGGTTCCCTTTTTAAAATTCAGTCACGTCGCTGCTTAACTAAAAATACACTTTCATCTCATGAGAAAAAAACCACATAGCTGAATTTTAAAAAGAGAACCCAGGAATAACACTTAAGGTACTATATCTAAGTTTTGTCCACACACACAGATATATATATATATATATATATATATATATATATAGAGAGAGAGAGAGAGAGAGAGAGAGAGAGAGAGAGAGAGAGAGAGAATTACCACAAGATCAAGGCAGCGGTAGAACTACGGGTCACGGGCATCAACAACCATTACAAATTGAAAAGAACAAAATGAAATCAGTATTAACCTAAACAAAATCATATGATTTAAGATGAAGGAAACAATGTGTTCCATAAAAAGAAATGCAAAAAATAAAGGGAATGCTTGATATGTGTGCAAGGAATGCTAACATGAGACTTTAAAAGGGAAATCTAACAGGATTTCATAATTATGGTAGATTGCATGTATCAACATTACAAGTGAATAAAAATTGCTATCAGCCTGTAAGGTCAATGCTCAAAAAAGATAGGTCATTAAGTATGATCACAAACTAAAACTTAGAGAAAACATACTATGACCGCAAGGTCCACAAACTAAAACTTCAAGAAAACATACTCCAAACATGCATTAAAGCAGTTATTGCCAAGTATAATCACCAAATGCCTACAAGAATCTTAAGTGAAATAAAACAAGTCTTACAATTACAGGTGATGACACCTAATCTACAATATTTAGGCATGTTTGTTAACTTAATTATATGATAAGTAGAATTCTAGCATGCTTATAAAAAAAATTACTGCCTGGATAATAATGCTGAAGGCAAACAAACATCTCGGGTGAACAAGAGTAAAAAAAGAATCAAAATCATATACCTTAGCCTATGAGATATTTTTATGCAAAAAGCAATAATTTCCTAAAATAACAGTGGTTTAGAAATATCATTACAATTATACTCCTAAATATATGTCAAAACAATGAAATATCTTCATTCCTAATATTTAATTAGGCCAATTTAAGAATGAAATATTTCTGTTAACAGCTTGTATTAACTGTGAGAGCTGATTATATGATAATCATAGGTAAACCCAAAACTAATTTGTGCTGTACGAAATTTTCCTATCTTTCCAGGATACTTCTACAGCCATTTAATAGACCAAGAAGATATGGCCAGACAAATGCAATAATTTTTTTCAATTGGTCACTTTGTAAAATCTCTCTGTTATAACACAAATATTTAATGCCTAGAAAAAGAATATAAGTAAACAAGGCCAAACATGAAACCAACAAATGGCATGAGCACTCAAAATCCCCAAACTATAAACCATTTTGAAAAAACAATATATAGAAAATAAAAAAATAAAAAGCAAAACTAACCAGGTAGATTGAAGCCAGTTTTCCTACCCCTACATTACATCTTGTTATCAAGGGTACTTCAAAGCCATCCAAATCCCATATACGGGGCAATGTCATAATATACAATTGTTTACTAAAGCGACAGTCTTTACAAAGTTACTAGTCTAAGCTTACGTGGTTTTTAATTGAGTAAATCCCTTCCGGCCTCATCATTATCTAGAGTTCCAATTTTCATGCCAATTTACAGAATTACTCCTTCAAATGTCTAGTACTTGCCATAACAATTTCAGAGTCAAAGAATAAAGCCATTATTTATTAAAATTCATATAAGCCAATATACTCAAATCTGCCTTAACAGAATTTCAGTCAACTTATAAATTGCACTATTATTTCTATATTCATCCCATTGCTGTGAGACCAATTCTATTATAAAAATGTACATTAGCTTTCATAAGAACTGCCCCTAGCATCCAAATTCACAGAATAGGATTTAATCGAACATTTTCATGTTGAGAACACAGAATCTGTCGTAGTGGCAGATTTAACACATTTACACAAAATCATAAAATAATTTTATATTGTCTTATTATCGTCTGGGGATTTTTATACACTCATTAGAAATGTCAAACAACACTTATAAACACTCATTTCACCACTTATAACAAAATGAATTATAACAAGAATCCTAGAGGTATTTAGTAATCAAAGTCGAAACAATAAACACACTTAAGAATTTTGTTTTTGGCAAAGTTTCACCATGACTGTGAGGTTATCAAAATCTGCTTCTTAAGGTATTTTATGTAGTACTTTCATCTGTACTACATTAGTGAAACTTTTACTTGGCAAGACAAGTATTAGCTGCATGAGCAGTTGTTCAGTAACAAGCAATATATCATAAACTAAAAAAGAGCACATGTATAGCATACCAACACGCCATCTTTTGAGCACTCAAATAATAAATTCCAGCTAACCTAATACTAGAAATTTTAAAACCATTCAACACTTATGCTACCAAATACCAATAAGATGGCATCAGCTACAATGTTGGGCATTATCAATTTAAACCAGTAGGGTTTGGCACTACCAATATCTTCATGCATCATTCATGTGTCATTTAAGAATTATTCATGTTTAAAGTTGTATTGCTCTGTTTAATTGCTAAAATGAGATGTTTTCACTACAAAACTTTGGAAGTTAATCAAGATTGATTTCGTCTGCTTTCTTACCATATCTTAGCATCCAAATGTGGTATAACCTCTAAGCTATATAGAAACGATGCAAGATCTTTATCCAACCTATTTAAATTATCCATAAAATTTAACTCAGACAAATGTCAAGCATGTGGAGTTCACTTTAAAGAACAGATAAATAATAACAAGAAAATAAATTATCATCTCAGCTAATGACATGACAATTAGAGATCATAGTATCATACTCATGAAAAGCAAAGGAGAGGCGAACCCCAAGAATTAATATTTCCTTTTTGTAAGTTTAGAGAAAAAATAATAGCAAAGCTATAGTTCATTGCTTCGTTAAATCTCAAGAACAACTAAAATTTGGATGTTAATTACCAGGAAGGTGCATCTCACATATTAAAAAAATCAAAATTAAAATTCACTTAAGCTACCAACAATAGTAAAAAGTTAAGCGTACAATCAAAACCATTTAGGCCACATAACCATCAGTAAGTAGTTAATGCTTCCATAGCCAAAAACGAAACACCCACAAATAGAGAATCGGTAGACCATCTTTTACTACATTGTCCTATTGTTTATGAGTTGTGGTCTATGGTGTTCACCTTGTTTGGTATCCACTGGGCGATGCCAAAGACTGTAGTTGAGCTCCTTGCTTGTTGGCAAGGAAATTTTGGTCATCATTGTAATGGTGTTATTTGGATGGCTGTCCTTCATTATTTGATGTGACGCGTTTGGTGGGAGAGAAACAACCAGTGTTTTGAAGATTCTGATAGGACTATAGCTGATTTAAAACTCTTCTTCTTTAAAACTCTATCAGACTGGATGTCTATCATAGGAAGTCATTCTATTTCTTCGGTCTATGTGGTGCGGACACGAGATATAGGCCCCCAATTATACACACGTATGGGAAGAAGAACAAAAAGAAGACGGCCCAGCCTGTGGCCTTATGGATGGAGCCTATTAGTTATTGGGCTTGAGATTAAGCAAGCCCGAACATTTAATAATTAGGGTTTTGTGTTGTTAGGGTTTTGTGTTGTAGCTATTTAAACACTTTTTTGATTATTGTAACACAGCTTTTGAGAAATTAAAAAAAACGTTGCTTTCCTTTACACTGGTGCCGATTCCAGTTTGCTTGGTGCTGATTCCAAGCAGCCCTTAGGTGCTGACTCCTAGGGTTTATCCTCTCATTTTTCTTCTCTATTATACTATTGTGGTTGTCCTACGTCAGTTTTGGTATCAGAGCAGACTTCCGGTCCATTCAACACAACCGTAGACAACCACGCAAAGCCATCAAAAACAAAGGAGTAAGCCAACAATGACGGTACCTTTCAAGTTTCTGCCCCATGAGATTCTAAACAAGCCCAAGCCAGTCCCTGCAATGTCAGGTGTATTCCCCCGAGCCCCACATGAGTTTCTCACCCCCAAACCAACAGAGAAGCCAGAGGCGCCCCCCAGCCGGTGACCACCATCCGTGCCCGCCTCTAATCTCAGAACCCACAGCCCACAAAAAAAAAAAAAAAAAAAAAAAAAAAAAAAAAAAGGAAGGAGAAGCAGAGACCCATGGACCCAGCACTACACCCATCACCGCGAAGCCCAACCACCATCAGTCGCCGCGAAGCCCAACAGCCACCACAGCCACCGCTGCGGGTGAAGCCCAGCCGTCACCGGCCGCCGGCCAGCGAAACCCGGCACTTCACCGGCCGCCGCGAAGCCCCGGCTTGTCATCGGCTGGCCGAGGACTTCGACCACCGCCGATGCCTAGGCTGAGACGAACAGCCTCCAGCTCCGGCGACTCCAGCCGCCGCCTCCGTCGATGGCACCAGCCAATGACTCCACTGTCTTTTTTTTTTTTCTTCCCCTTTTAGTTTCTTTTGTTTCTACTAGCTTCGTTAGTTCAATGTTATGTTTTGGGAGTTGGGTTAGCAGATTTTGTTTTAAGCTGTAGTATTTTACTGTATTTCACCCATAAATAAATAAATAAATAAATAATTTATTTTATTGTATTTCAAAAAAAAAAAAAAAAAAAAAAAAGAGACTGTTGCTGTGACAGCCCATTGCTTGTATTGGGCTTTAATTGTTTTCACAGGTTCCTCAGTCCAAGTCAATTCACTACTTGAAGAGCAGACCATGGCTGCCTAATGCAATACGTGGAGCCACTGACTAGGGTACAATTCTGACTCAATATTTTTGGTGGATTCAATTTTATCTCATTAAAAAATATTATCTTTATGTTTTTTTATGTGCATATCCCACCATACTCCATTATCCTATCCAATTTGTGCTCAGATTAATCGTTTTACTGTTTGTGCCCTCTTTTAGTACCCACTCTAAAATTCCAAAAAAAAAAAAAAAAAACCAATTTCTGTGAAATCCCTGATTCTTATTATTAATTGTGGAGTTTCTTGGAATTTGACGTTTATTTGGGCTATCTTTTAATATTGTGAACACTGTCACTATTTGCCTGCAATTCCTTCATTTGATTCATCGATCTAGTCTCTACATGCACTCTTGTTTGACCTTTAATTTTACATTGAGAATTGATTACTTGAATTTTTGGGAATCTCAACTGCATTCATAATTATTGTGTTGCATGCATCTACGTAGTGGTCGCGTCATGTCAAACCCTGAACATCAATCCACTTCCGAATCTAGGCCCTCTTTAGAGCAAACCATAGGAGACCTAGCTAAGAGTGTCCGTGATTCTTGGATAGGGTAGAGCGAATTGAAACATCTCAAAGAGAGACCACTAACCATGAAGGAGATAACATGCATGGGCAAAATAATAATGGTCACTTTAATAGAGCTCCACACTTTGAACATGATCACTATAATCACTATGGTCCTAGGGATTATGATGATAGGATGTCTAAGGAAAGGATAGAAGCACCCACCTTTGATGGCTGCCTAGACCCATGGGTTTTTGCGATTGGTTACGTCAAATGGAGAAATTCTTTGACTATTACCATTGGGCATCGGAGAATAGGAAGGTGAGGTATGCTAGGATGAAGTTAATTGGGAGAGCTGATCTTTTCTGGGAGGACCTTGAGGAAACCCTTAGGTGACGACGTGAGCCCCCCATTATTGATTGGATGGAGATGAAGGACGCCCTCTCGAGGAATTATCTTCCTCCAACTTATAGGAGCTCCCTCCTTGAGGAATGGGATCGCCTAAGACAAGGCCTTTGCTCCTGTGACCGAATACATAGAGAAATTCAAGGAATTCCAGAGGCGAATTCGAATCGTTGAGGAAGAGGTTGTCACACTCAATAGGTTCAAGAAAGGTTTAAATGCTAACCTACTAGGCGAGATTATCACCCGAGGAGTCACCACCTTAAGAAAAGCCTATGACCTTGCTAGGAATTGTGAGTTAGCATCCAAATCTATCTTTTGGCGACGTTCTGAGCTTCGAAGCATTCCTCCCAACCCTCAACCTTTTGGTAGCAAACCTAAACTTACCTTACCCCATAAGGTCAACCCCAATAGCACCCCGATACAAAAAGAGGATAAGGGAAAAGGTGTGATCAATGAGCCCTCAAGATTAGGCTCTCGCCTCCAATGCTTCAAATGCAATGGGATTGGACATGTTGTAGCTAGATGTCCCTCTAGAACCCTTGTCATTCAAGAGAATGATGAAAAGGTAGAAGATGTTGAAGAGCTAGTGTATTACCCAAATGCTGAAGAAGGCCAAGATGTTGAGGCCGAATGGGAAGATGATCCCAGTTACCTCACGTGCATTAGAGCCATCTCTCCTCAGGTTGATGATTCCAAGGCTGTTTTTGGTGTCCCTAAAGTGAATGTGGTAAGGTGTGCTTTGACAGAACAAAGGGAAACTGATGATTGGTGAAGAAGTGCCATCTTCCAGACTTACACTAAGTGTGGAGACAAAACGTGCAAGGTTATTATAGATAGTGGGAGTTGCATTAATGCGGTGTCCTCTAACATTGTTTCCCGCCTAGGCTTGAAATTGATCCCACACCCTAACCCATATAAAGTTTCTTGGGTGGATACTTCCTCCATAGCCATAAAAGAAAGATGCGTTGTCCCACTTCAATTCCTCACCTACAAGGTAGAAATATGATGTGACGTAATTCCCATGGATGTAGGGCATATTATCTTAGGTAGACCTTGGCTTTATGATTTGGATGTCACCCTTCATGGGCGATCCAATTCTTGCTCATTTATGTTTGGAGGCAAGAAGATTGTGCTTAATCCTTTGAAACCCAAGCCAATCGACATGAGCAAGAAGCGCGGAAGTACGAAGGCGAAAGGTCGAACATCATAAGCCCAAAGGCATTTGAGAGGGTAGCGGTTCGAGGAATCCATTGTGTTTGTCTTGGTTGCTAGGGAACTTCATGAAGAGACTGTGAGGAGCAACTGAAGAAGTGAGGTCAGTGCTCCGGGGAATTTAAGGATGTTTTCCACGAGGAACTCCCCGAACAAATACCGACCATTCGTGATATCCAACACGCCATAGATTTTGTGCACGGAGCGACCCTACCTAACTTGCCCCATTATAGGATGAGCACACGGAACATCCGAGAAGACAAGTAGAAGAACTACTTAGGAAGGGTTTTGTTCGTGAGAGCATGAGCCCTTGTGGGGTCCACTGCACTCTTAACTCCAAAGAAAGATTGGACTTGGAGGTTGTGTGTTGATAGTTGTGCCATCAACAAGATCACTGTGAAGTATCGTTTTCCTATCCCTCGGTTGGATGACATGTTGGATATGATGGGTAGACAACGATCTTCTCCAAGATAGACTTGAAAAGTGGCTATCATCAAATTAGGGGTCGTCCTGGTGATGAGTGGAAAACTGCCTTCAAGACAAAAGATGGTTTATATGAGTGGATGGTTATGCCTTTTGGATTGTCCAATGCTCCTAGTACCTTTATGAGAGTGATGACTCAAGTGCTCAAGCCTTTTATGGGAAAATTCCTGGTTGTGTACTTTGATGATATCCTCATTTATAGTAAGTCTAGGGAGCAACACTTAGACCACCTAACTCAAGTTTGCACAACCCTTAGGAAGGAGAGTTTATATGGTAACCTCAAGAAGTGCTCTTTATTTACAGATAAAGTTGTCTTCCTAGGTTTAATAGTGTCATCTGAAGGAGTTTCTGCCGACCCCCAGAAAGTTCAAGCAATTATGGATTGGCCCGAGCCCAAAACTATACATGAGGTTCGAAGCTTTCATGGGCTCGCTTCCTTTTATTGCCGATTCATCAAAGGATTTAGTACCATTATGTCTCCCATCACTGACTGCTTGAAACATGGGGAGTTTACTTGGACAAAGGCTGCTACTAAGGCCTTCAAAGAGGTGAAACAGAAGATGACTGAGGCACCTGTCATGCGTCTCCCTGATTTCACCAAGCCTTTTGAAGTGGAATGTGATGCCTCAGGTATTGGCATAGGGGGAGTCCTTAGTCAAGAGCGTCACCCAATTGCCTATTTCAGTGAAAAGTTGAATGATGCTAAGCAGAAGTACTCCACGTATGACAAAGAATTTTATGCTATTGTACGAGCTCTTTGGCATTGGCGTCATTACTTGTTGTCTCGAGAGTTTATTATCTACTCTGATCATGAAGCTTTGCGTTATCTCAATTCTCAAAAGAAGCTAAATTTTAGGCACGGTAGTTGGGTTGAATTTCTACAACGCTACTACTTTGTGGTGAAAGATAGAGCGGGAGTTGAGAATAAGGCTGCTGATGCACTGAGTCGAAGAGTGTCTTTGCTATCAGTCATGAGTGTTAAGGTCACTGGGTTTGAACGACTTAAGGATGACTATCAATCATGCCAAGATTTTGGGGAGCTCTACACTAGCCTAAGTAATGCTTCACATCCCGTCTTGTATGATTATACCCTTCAAGATGGTTACTTGTTCAAAGCCAACAAGTTGTGTATCCCTCGGTCGTCAGTGAGAGATTTTCTAGTTTGGGAGATACATGCAGGAGGCCTTGCAGGTCATTTTGGCCGAGATAAGACAATTGAGGAAGTGGAACGTCAATTCTATTGGCCTGGTCTTAAGAGGGGCGTTGCTAAGATAGTTGGTCAGTGTCGTACATGTCAACTAGCCAAACATCGCAAGCAAAACATGGTACGTACACGCCTTTACGTGCCGGATCGCCGTGGCGGGAGCGTGAGTATGGACTTTGTGCTAGGTTTGCCCCGCACCTTTAGGAAGCATGATTCTATCCTAGTAGTTGTTGATCGCTTCTCTAAGATGGCTCATTTCCTACCATGTTCTAAGACTTCTGACGCTTCTAAAATTGCAAAGCTTTACTTTGATGAGATTCTCAAGCTTTATGGTCTCCCCAAAACCATAGTATCAGATAGGGATGTTCGCTTCATGAGTTATTTTTGGAAGACCTTGTGGCATTTAGTAGGCACCAAATTGAAATTTTCCACGGCATTTCATCCTCAAACTGATGGTCAAACTGAGGTAGTTAATCGTAGCCTAGGGAACCTCCTTCGGTGTCTAGTGGGTGAAGCCAATCGGAATTGGGATTCAATTCTTCCCATAGCCCAACTTGCATATAATAGCTCTGTCAATAAGTCCATAGGCGTTAGTCCTTTTGAGGTTGTGCATGGATATACACCTAGGAAGCCCTTAGATCTTTTGCCCATGTCCCCACATGTTAGGATTTCTGAATCTGCTGAGGCATTCGCACGACATGTTCATGATTTGCATACTGAGATTCACAAAAAAATTCAGGTAAGTAATTCTCAATATAAAATTCATGCTGATACTCATCGGCGTCATGCAGAGTTTCAGGTAGGAGATTATGTCATGATTCGGATCCGACCTGAACGGTTTCCCTCTGGGACCGTTAAGAAATTGCAGGCTCGTAGTGCCGGTCCGTTCAGGGTATTGAAACGAATGGGCCCAAATGCATATGTCATTGACCTCCCTCATGATTATGGTATTAGCTCCTCCTTTAATATTGAGGATCTAGTTGCTTATAAAAGCCCTACAGCTATTCCTGATACTCCTTTTGATGAGCCTTTACTTAATCCTATTGATGCCCCTATGCCTACCCCTTTACCATTAAATTTGCCATATGCACATAAAGAATCTATTGATGCTATTTTAGATGAGCAAATTGTTTCTATCAGGAACAGAGGAGTTCACCGTTTCCTAGTTCGGTGGCGCGGGCGACCAGATTTTGATTGCACATGGATTACTAGAGATGAGCTACAGCGACTAGATCTTGACTTACTGGAGTACTATCAGAGCTCTTCAGCTTTCCACTCGACGGGGTCGAGTTCCTCTCACCCGGGGGGAGTTGGTGCGGACACGAGATATAGGCCCCCAATTATACACACGTATGGGAGGAAGAACAAAAAGAAGACGGCCCAGCCTGTGGCCTTATGGATGGAGCCTATTAGTTATTGGGCTTGAGATTAAGCAAGCCCGAACATTTAATAATTAGGGTTTTGTGTTGTTAGGGTTTTGTGTTGTAGCTATTTAAACACTTTTTTTATTATTGTAACACAGCTTTTGAGAAATTAAAAAAAAACGTTGTTTTCCTTTACACTGGTGCCAATTCCAGTTTGCTTGGTGGCGATTCCAAGCAGCCCTTAGGTGCTGACTCCTAGGGTTTATCCTCTCATTTTTCTTCTCTATTATACTATTGTGGTTGTCCTACGTCACTATGATTTGATGGATGTTTGTAACTTATGTATTTGATTATGTTGGTCCCCGGCTGTATACTTCCTGTATACTCAGGTGACTCATTATTAAGTTCTTGAATAAAATTTCGTTTACTTATCAAAAAAAATAGAAGCAAATATGAAAAGTATGTACCAGCAGAAATCTAGCATTATAACCCATCTTCTTCATTTGGTTATGAGTGAGTGAATACCATGAAGGAAACAACCACAAAAAGAAAATAAAACATAAGACAAATTCAATTCATCTCCTTTTCGTCCATTTTCAGAGCAACCAAATTAAAGCTGAAGTTTCTAAGAATCTCATATTTGTAACCAAAAAGTACAAGATTGAGAAGTTAAACCACAAATCAAAAGATTTAACATAAATCAGATAATCATGTAGGTTACAAATCTTTCAAAAGATTCAACTTTTAGCACCATAATAACCACCACCCCCCCCCCCCCAAAAAAAAAAAAAAAACATAACAAACAAACAAAAAAAACAAGATCTCATACATAAAAACTTTCAAAAGGCCAAAAAAATTTAATAATTAAACTCAGAAATTATTAAAACTAAGGGCCCCCCCCCCCCTTCCCCCGCCACACACACACACACACACACACGACTACAAAACAAAGAAAAATAAGAGATAAGAGGGGAAAAAAACAATTGAATATCTTCACAGTTGTTGAGGTGATAACTTGGTGATCAAACTTGGATACCATATTGCCATCTACGTCCCCATGTAAACTACTACCATGGTGATTTTGAAAGGAAGTTTAGAATTAATTCATGCTGCCTATGCACCCTTCCCCACATTGCTTCAATTTCATCTATTATTTTTCTTTTAAAAAAACCAGATACCTAATAAGTGACACTGAATGTATACATTTATAAGTTATATAATGACTTATGGGGAAATAGAACTAAACAAAATTTGAAACAGGTACATTTTAAAATTAAAAAAAAAAAAAAAGGTGAAACAGGTCTAAATTGTATTATAACTTGTTTAATAGGTACTATATAGTTTTATTCAAACATTAATAATACAAAAAACACAAACCCAGATCCTCCTTTACCAAAAATATATATATCAAGATAATGAATTTGGGACCTAAACTCGGTGAGAACACCAAGCTCACAATACTTCTTATTGAAATATGAGTTGTATAGATAGCAAGAGTATAAATATCAGTTAAGAAATTAAGTGGTTAGGTAGCTCTGAAATACCTTAGGACCCATGGTGACCACTATTTTTCCAATACCTATACCTAGTTAAAATATCATTGGTGGATTAGTATTTGAAACCAAAATTGTATGCCACATACGTATTCCACCAAATTTACATATAGTCTTGATGCCTCCATATATTGAAATCAACATGCCTCTCATTCCATGTAAGAAGAGGCAATGGAAACCACAAGCAAAGGTGGAATATAGTCAAGAGTATGTGCAAATGTGGCTGGCACTCTCCACGGATCATTACAAATTGTATCATAGCAAACTTGGTAACACCACGTGGCTCAAGGGAACTATAGTAAAACATGAACCTTAATGATGACATCAAGAATTTGAGAGAGTAAGATTATGACATCCCAAATCGGGTGAATTGAATTGTTTGAGTGTGTGTTGTGCAAATGTGTACTAAGCCCCACATCATATGTATCCATGTGGACCTTAAAATTATAATAGATTACAAGGAGCCTCAATTGCAACTTGTCTATTCCTTTGGGGTATAAGCAAAGATCTGGCTAACGTATTTTTATTGTTACAAAACAGTAGCATGTGATAACGGGTGTGATCGATGTAAGTTGATGAAAATGTGTATGCAAATTGGTTAGGTTCATGCACTAATTCTGATATATGGGTTCATAGATGAGAGTTAAATTGAGATAAAAACCATAGGAATATATGTACACAAATTGGCAAGGTTTTGCTCAAAATGTGTTTTTAAATTTAGTCTAAAGGTAAAATAAATTTAACAACTACTAAGGTAGGAAGTTGTTATTAGTAAATAAACATATCGATACATCAAAGTTATGAGTGATTGCATACCATAAAGGAAACAACCACAAAAGGAAAAATAAACATAAGACTCAAATTCAGTTCATCTCCTTTTTGTTCATTTTCAGAGCAACAAAACAGAAATTAAAGCTGAAATTTTTCTTAGAATCTCACATTTGTAACCAAAAAACACTAGATTGAGAAGATAAACCACAATTCCAAAAAATTAACATAAGTCAAATAATCATGTAGGTTACAAATCTTTCAAAAGATCTAACTTTTAGCACTTAAATAAGCAGCGCCCCCCCCCCCCCCCCCCAAAAAAAAAAAAACTCTCAGATATGAAGACATTCAAAAGGCCAAAAAAATTAATAATTAAACTCAAATTATTGAAACTAGGCCATATGTGTGTGTGTGTGTGTGTGTGACTATAAAACAGAGAAAAATAAGAGATAAGAGCGGCTACCCTCCAAAGAACAATCCATGGCCATTAATTGAAAATTGGCCAATCAGTTTTAGATGTTCCAAAGTGACGTGATCAACTGCAAAGAAGCCCATGGTTGCACCAGGAGACATAATAGTAGCACGGTCTAATAATGACAATGTACTCATGCCTTCCCCTACATAAGAGAGTATAGAGCAACATCTATTTTTTAGATAGATTACCAAAACTGGGAACAATGAGTACCAAAGTGGTTAAAATAAAACTTGAACATATTCAATGCTAAATACGATACAAACTATACCAGTTTGCTATTTAACATAAAAAATTCTTGGGAATCGATTTCTAGTTAAGATATCATCGGTGGCTTTAGTAAAGTTCAGATACAAAATAACTTTTGATTCCTCAAAAAACAAATCAAAAGATAAAAAAACAACTTTTAGTAAGGATGGAAACTATAACATTTTTTATCTTATAATCCCTAAGTGATGGAAAGTTTGGTCCAAGCATTTCCTCAAACACTTTGAGTGAGTAGATAACACAAGCCTCCAATGTAAATCTTCAACCATTGAGGAAAAAAAAAAAGTTTCGTTTCCAATTTGGAAGTTGAAAGACAGTTTCTTCAAAAGAAAAAATTAGACTAAGCCTGGAGTTTTGTATAGAGCTGTTAGACACCATAGTTGGCTGCCCAAAACCTTTTTATGGTCTATTACATATTTTCACACAATTTTCAACAAAGTAGAACAAAATGTGATCCTTTATGACACTTACTACTCTACTAATGAAGCAAACCTGTTTTTTCCTTCAATCCTATGTTGCGAATACTAGAATTAACTTCTTACAATCAAAGAAAATATATAATGTGAGACCATGGACCTTATCCACCCACCCTAAAAGTTCTTATATAGGAATCTCACAAAAATATATAGAACGTCGTTAACACTAAAAATTTATAAAGCATAAGATGAACTATATAAATGGATATACCAACGTAGTATCACATTAGACTTGCCACCATTGGAACTTCAATTTTAGTAGCCTTGTCATATCGCTTTCCTCTGTCCCAAGTCTCAACCGCAGCAAGCTCATCATTGGGTGCTCACAACACCTAAGCCAAGTATTAAAACTAATTACCATCAATTCTAGCTTAGCATAATTTACACATGCATCTCACAGCCTACTTCTTAAAATCAAGAAAAGCCTAATCCCACCTCAAGGAGGTTTCCCAAACATAAATAAAAAAATAAAAAAAGGAGGTTGCCCAAACATAAGATAAATATATCAAACAACATGAAGTGCCAAACTATGGAGAAACCATTATTTTTTATGTTCACATTCATATCATGTCAAACAAAGCTGAAATCAATTCAAAGTGCGTTTGAGTTTGGGAGCAATATTGCATGCATATACATAAGAACCTTAGGTTTCAAAAAGGGCACAATGGAGACATATTAAAGTCAAGTTCATTGGTTTTAAGAATCACTTCGGAATTATGACTTGTCTAGCAAAGCTAGCTTAATGAACCATACTGAAAACAAGCTTTTGTCATATAAATCAAATGACAGTCTTAAGGAGCCTTTTACTTGAGTTTCTTACATGCATTAACATACTTAGTTAAATGCATTCAAGGGCTGGACAGCCATACAACTTAAGGGAAGAAAACACAAAACAACAACTATGACAATGAAATACAACCAATTTCCAAGATAGTTACTTAAGGCTTCTTAAATCAATTCTTTGGACAGACCCATACAATTTAGGGCTTTCATAAAACATGAAACACATACTTGGGCACAAGAAATTGCTTAAAATAAAGTACAACCATGTCTTACGCCATAGCATGATTGTACAATAAACATCTACAGCCATGATCAACAATTTTGCAAAAGTTGTTACAATGAGTCATTAACAAGGCATAAGGTTAAGATTTACATTAGCACAACTCCACGGATTTAAGATGTTCAATACAAAGAGGTTAAGGTGCTGAACCATTTATTAGAAACAAGGTACATCATAGAGAGAGCTTAAAAATACCATCATGAACGCAAGTTGTCACATGCATGCATAATTATTGAATCAAGGGTAAGAACAACATGAAATTAAATTAGGATCATGGAATTAACTCAAGAAATGTATTAGTAATACAAAAACCATACTATATTGAATCCAAATAAATAGCTATGTACAGCTAAGGGGAAATACTACTTACACAACTAAATTTAGAAACGGAATAGGCAGAATAGATAAGTCTTACACCAAAATTTCTTTATTTCTCATTTATTTTAGCTCATGCACTTGTTCTCTCCTATGTTGGCTGCCTAAAAGTAAAGCCCCAAATGCCGTGTCTGTGCTTTCCAGATATAGATTCATCCTTTACAAAAGCTACACAGTGCTATGTTCTCTCTTATGTTGGCTGCCTAAAAGTTAATAATTTCTCTTGTTACCATGAAATTCAATTGTGCGAATGTATACATCCTAAGTTTTGGATCATCATAAGAGCAACTAAGTTTTTGGATGTTAATTACCAGGAAGGTGCATCTCAAATATTAAAAACATCAAAATTAACTTAAGCTACCAACCAAAAAAGTAAAAAATAAGTGTACAATCAAAACCATTCAGGCCATATAACCATCAGTAAGTAGTTAATGCTTCCATAGCCAAAATCCAAACACCTACAAACTGAAGCAAATATGAAAAGTATGTACCAGCACAAATCTAACATTATAAGCCATCTTCTTCATTTGTTACAAGTGATTGAATACGATGAAGGAAACGTCCACAAAAAGAAAAATAAAACACAAGACACAAATTCAATTCATCAGCCTTTTCATCCATCTTCAGAGCAACCAAATAGAAATTAAAGCTGAAAATTTTCATAGAATCTCACATTTGTAACCAAAATTCAAAAGATTAGCATTGAAGATTTGAAACTCCCACCATGATGTCAATCACTAGTATTTTAGAACTTTTTACAAACACCTTTTCAACCCAACCCTTTTGCTCAAAAACTCAACCACACAATTATGATTGAATAAACAGCTCCACCCCATTATATATTTTCACCATTCCAATACTCCAATACATTTCACCATCAGAATTATCCAGAGATTCAAAAAATTGGAACTAAAATTTGAAATTAAAGCATAAGATGATACATAAAGATTAAGACCCAAAAAGGAATTTAGTCTCTTTCATCACTCTACTCATTCAAAACCCTAAGCCCCAAATGATAAATCTGTACAAGTATCAAATGCAGGCTGTACTATACAGCCAAGCTAGTCTCTTTCATCGCTCTACTCAGCAAAACGACAGAACGAAAAAAAGCAAAAGATCAGAAAGATATTAACCCCAAAAAAAAACCATGAGAAAGAGGACTCACCGGAAAGAAAGAGAACTCCACGATGTTAAAAGGAGAAGGTTCTCCGGCGAGAGAGACTGATGCAGCCCTTACAAAAATTAAAATTAATTTTCTTTTCTTTTCTTTTCTTTTCCAAAATTCAAATGCAGGTTGTGTAAAAAACGTAATTGACTAGTTTAAAACAAATAGAGTATAATTTTTTTTGAAAAAAATAATAATTTTCAATTAATTAAAAAGTTTTACCACCGCGCACCTTGGTACGAATGTCACTTCACAAGTATAAATCTCCAGGAAAAAGTTTCATACACGCATACACTTCGATTATCCTATAATAGAATTTCTATTTTGTATATATAAAAAAAAAAGTTTAAAAAGTTTTCTTTAGTTTTTTTTTTAAGGAAATTTTTCTTTAGACTTAATTATATGATAAAACCTATTAAACTAAATTATTAGGTAAGGCTTTCTTATATAATTTTTTTTAGAATAAAATTTTAGATGCACTGCATTATATTGTCCAATTAAATTTAAACATATAATTGGTCAATATAACCATGATTTTTTTTTTTAGGCAACGTAATGTATTACATTGAATGAACTATACCTAAGTTTTGTCTTATTTATATGCATTAAATGGTTGTATTTTATGTCTTAAAAAATTGGACCCATTATGCCACAAATAATTAATCGTATTGATTCATATTGATTGTAGGTTAAGCATGTTAACCTGAAATTGACTTATTTTTTTGGGCTAAACACATTTTAGAGGGATGGAATATTTATGTTATAAATCCACCAATTCCTATAGAAAAATAGATAAGAATTGTTTGTAAATTTACTTAATTTAGTGTAGTTTTTCTCCAATTGACTTATTAAGAGAGACAATGCACAAATACAACTTCTTACTAATATCACATGTGTTCATAAGAAATGCACATGTGGTAAATGTGATTAACGTGCTAGACTACTAACCAAGTTACCATTGCTTATCCAATTGTAACTAATTAATAATTAATTTTTCTAATCTACTTTCACCATTTATATATCATTCATCTAAGTTATTGGGGTTCCTAATATTTCCCTCCCCTTTTAAATACCTTTCCCACAAGGTGGTGTTGCCAAATGTTCATCTTGCTTCTTAATTAAAAGGGATCTTTAAGTGGAACAATTTTTTGGTGGCATCTTGATCACCATGTTGACAAGCAGCCTCATGTACATTAAAGTTATTTCTTCATATATGTTCAAACTATGAAGGTCTTGTTAGTTCTTCAAACCTTGGATTAATCTTGGATCCTTAAGACCTCATTTGAATTTTGAATCATTGGAATTTTTTGCTCTCACATATTCAATTTATAGATCATACTTGGATTGCCAATTGTTGAATTGTGGAAACTTTAGTAGAGCCTCCATTGGTGCATCAAGAATTAGTGTTTGAAACTAACATTGTATGCTACATATGTATTCCACCAAATTCACATATAGTCTTGATGCCTCCATATATTGAAATCAACATGCCTCTCATTCCATGTAATAGGAGACAATGGAAACCACAAGCAGTGGTGGAATATAGTCAAGAGTATCTGCAAATGTGACTAGCACTCTCCACGGATCGTTACAAATGGTATCATAACAAACTTGGTAACACCATGTGGCTCAAGGGAACTATAGTTCAACATGAACCTTAATGATGACGTTAAGAATTTAATGACATCTCAAATCAGGGTGAATTGATTTGTTTGAGTGTGGGTTGTGCAAATGTGTACTAAGCCCCACAATAGGTGTTTACTATGTTTATCTTAAAATTATAATAGATTACAATGAGCCTCAATTGCAACTTGTCTAGCCCTTTTGGAGTATAAGCACAGACCTGGCTATCGTTTTTTTATTGTTACAAAACAGTAGCATATGATAACGAGTGTGAGCAATTGTAACTTTGTAAGTTGACGAAAATGTGTATGCAAATTGGTTAGGTTCATGCACTTATTCTGATCTATGGGTTCATAGATGAGAGTTAAATTGAGATAAAAACCATAGGAATAACATATGTACACAAATTGGCAAGGTTAAGCTCAAAATGTGTTTTTAAATTTAGTCTAAAGGTAAAATAAATTTAACAACTACTAAAGTAGGAAGTTGTTATTAGTAAATAAAAAAGTAATGTTACTAGTGTTCTCACATATTAATGAAATTTGATAAATAAATTATTATGAACATTTTTTATAAAATTACTTATAAAAAATGGAATTTTTATACAATTATCATGCATGTACGCATTACCTGTGTTTTTACTAAGAGAAAGTCTGTAGTAAAAAAAATCATACATAGTGTGCGTTTGGTATTGGTTTAAAAACTAGTTTTTTTTACTATTTAACTTATTTTTGCTATTATTCATGGGTCTCATTGCACTTTTTGGTACTATTCATGGATCCTACTGTATTATTTTAACTATTTTTTAGCTTTATATATCATACTTTCAGCAAAAAGTTTTCATTTTCAACAGAATAAGCTGTTCCAAATAAACTTGTAATATGATAAATTGTTAGTGAGAGGTAAAAAGATAACATTAGAGATGGGCCCAAATAAAAACGGTCCAATTCAACTATTATAAATAATAGTTTAAAATTATTTGAGTATGCAATATATATATATATATATATTTATTAAGGTTCTGTTTGAAATTCGCTTTTTTTGCTGAAAATACTATAAACAAAGGTAAAAGTGAGGTAAAATAGTACTGTGGAACCTATGAATAGTACTAAAATGTACAGTGGAGCTCATGAATAGTAGCAAAAATAAGCTGAATAGTAAAATAAACTAGTTTTTTAATCTGAAGCCAAACGGGCGTTGTACTATGTCAACTAACATTTACCTTTATTTACAGTATTTTCAGCAAAAAATTTTCTGTTTCAGCAAAATAAGCGAATCACAAACAAACCCTAAGTGTGCGATTGGCTCCAAATTAAAAACTCAGCTTATTTTACTATTCAATTTATTTTTACTACTATTCATAAGTCCCACTGCACTTTTTTGGTACTATTCATGAGTCTCACTGTACTATTTCAGCTAACTTTTATCTTTATCTACAGTATTTTTAGTAAAAAGTTTTCAGTTTCAGTAAAATAAGCAAATCCCAAACATACCATAATAGTAGCTAAATGGTTATTCCCTGTATATATTTTATTATTATTTATTTTTGGGTTAATCGGACAACAACTTTGGGCAAAACTTTTAAATCATGAGACGTGACTCAATTGATAGAGACCAGAGATGCTCAGGTTGTTTCGTTAACTTTGTTCATTTCGATGTGAAGGGTTTGTTTGAGATTCGCTTATTTTGCTAAAATTGAAATTTTTTTGCTGAAAGTATTGTAAATAAAGATAAAAGTTAGTTGAAATAGTACAATGGGCCCATGAATAGTACCAAAAAGTGCAGTGGAGCCCATAAATAGTAGCAAAAATAAGCTGAATGATAAAATAAGAAGACAAAATTAATCATGCCAAACGAACACGAAGTCTTACAATCACATTTTGATGCTTTTGTTTCTTCTGTTTTTTTCCTCCTATAGTGGGATTGTGGTAGCAAAGTACTCATGCATAATAAACTAGCTCCCCACTACCTAAGCTTTGAGACCAACACAGGAGGGTTGGGCTTGGGCTTGGGCTTGGGCTTGGGCGTAATCATTATTATTATTATTATTATTATTATTAAGTTACTTTCAACCTTTAACATCATCACTCTTTTGTGTTTATCTCCATGAGGCATGAGGGTGGGAGACAAATCTCTCTCTCTCTCTCTCTCAATTCCAACATTATCCCTCTTTTGTGTTTATTTTTATCTTTATTATAATTATCTTCTTTAAGAACTGACTTTTTGATCATTTTTTTTTATCAATTAGACGAGAACATGTATTTTTTTGGTCCACTTTTGGGTCAATTAGAGAATGGTAATTATGTTAATATTCACACAAAACATAGCCTTATTTTATTTATTTGTTTTTTGTGGAAAAACAATAACTTCATTTCATTTAACTTTAAAAGAAAATATTACAAAGCTTCATTGGCAATTATAACAACAATACAGTTAGGATAGTCTTAATCCATATATACATTCTCTAAATCAAGTTTTTATTTTGGCATTTCAAGCCATCCAATGAGCAACTTCATTAGCCTGTCTATCACATGTGAGAAGTCCCATTTTCCTACTGCTCTGGCAGCAACTTTTGCATATTCGATTATAGGACATACAGAAAAATTATTCAAAATTAAAGAATAAGAAGATAGAATAAATGTTGATGATGAAGAAAAAAAATTTAAATAAAGAAATAATTTCGCAAGATGATGAACATTATGATAACATTGACTTAGATGGAGTTGATTAGGCATTAATCAATTTGAATGTGTATATTATAAACACATGTTAATTTGATTTATTTAGATAGTTTTGTTAAATATTATTTCATAAGTAATAATTAAACTAGTTATTAGTTGAATCTATTTTGAATTTATATAAATATGCGTTTTACATGTATATCTATAATTTTTTTTTTGGTGTTTGTATATAGTCTGATACATGATACAATACGATACATTAATTGATAAAAAAAAAAATTGATAAATTTTTTTAATATTCTAGCATTAGTTGATAATGTCTATAAGCCTCATCACATTAGACCTAGAAATGGATTGATAAAGATTCTCTAGAACTTTCTTCACATCAATTGCTGAAGTGCAACGTGCTGTAAGTGCGAGAACAGATGGTGAAAGAGTTGAGCTCATGAAGGTTAAAAGTGCCTTCTCTTTAGATTTTCAAATCTGGTAATCTAGATTGAGTATTGCAGTAATTGAACCAGACAGATCTTTGAAAAATTTCTATGGAATCGGTTGAAACTCATCAAGTAAATCGAACATTGAGTATTTTTCAAGCACCATAGTAATCTAATGCTTCCAAACAATATAGTTTGCACTTTGCACTATCCAGCTTGACAGTCTTCGTATTCCCCATGTTAAAAAGAAGCGACAGAGGCTGATTCATCAAGTTCACAGACGAAGTTGAATTAGATGATACGTCGGAGCTTTCCAAGGAAGGCTTTGATACCATGAAGAAATTTTGTGTTTCTTAAGCTAAGCAATAATGGAGGAACTTAGAGAGAGAGAGAGAGAGAGCCAGTAGATAAAACTTGTATATGCTTTCATAAAATTAATTCAATACACAATGTATATATTTATACATCCCTCAACTCACTGACTGAATACCAAACTGATTTTAGGCCGATAAGCTTATGCAATGTAGTTTATAAGCTAGTATCTAAAGTAATTGCAAATCGCCTAAAAAACATCCTCCCTCAAATTATATCGGAAAACCAAAGTGCCTTCCTATCAGAGAGGCTCATTACTGATAATGTATTAGTTGCCTTTGAATTGATGCACTACCTTGAACACAAAAAAGAGGGGAGGGAAAATTTTTTGGCAGTCAAGCTCGATATGAGCAAGGCCTATGATCGGGTAGAGTGGGGGTTTATTGAGAAAGTAATGGAAAAATTGGGTTTCCATGAGAAATGGATACAACTTATAATGAAGTGCATTTCTACTGTTTCTTACTCTGTGATTATTAATGGAACGGTTCATGGATGTATTTTTCCTACAAGGGGCCTCCGACAAGGGGACCCCTTATCTCCTTATTTGTTCTTGTTATGTGCAGACGGTTTCTCATCTTTAATTCAGGATGCAGCAAGGAATCAGATGTTGAATGGGATCTCTATTTGTAGAGGAAGTCCTATGGTCACTCATTTATTTTTTGCGGACGACAGTCTCTTGTTTTGCAAAGCCACTGAGCAAGAATGCCAAAAACTCATTGAGATCCTGGAGCTTTACAAAGCTGCCTCTGGCCAGAAAGTTAATGCCGAAAAATCCTCAGTCTTCTTCAGTCATAACACCCCTCCGGAAAAAAGGTGTGAAGTTTTGAACATCCTGGGTCCAATGCAAGATACTAGGCATGGCAAATATTTGGGGCTACCTTCCATTATTGGAAGATCAAAAACCGAAGTGTTTGCGGAAGTGAAGGAAAAAGTTGGAAGGAAATTAGCGGGATGGAAAGGGAAATTATTGTCCATAGGAGGGAAGGAAATCTTAATAAAGGCGGTAGCGCAAGCGGTCCCCGCCTATACCATGAGCTGCTTCCTAATCCCGAAAGGCTTGTGTGAGGAGATTGAAGGGATGATAAGAAATTTCTGGTGGGGGCAAAGAAATGAAGAGAGGAAAATTGCTTGGGTGAGTTGGGAGAAAATGTGCAAAGCAAAGTCAAATGGTGGAATGGGTTTTCGGGATTTCAAAGCCTTCAACCTAGCAATGCTTGCCAAGCAAGGTTGGAGACTCTTGTCAAACCCGGACTCCCTCTGTGCCAAAGTCTTTAAAGCCAGATACCACCCAAATGGAGACATTCTAAGCTCAAAGCTTGGCTGCAGCCCGTCATATACATGGAAGAGCATTTTTAAAGGCCTAGAGGTGATCCGGAAGGGTACCCGATGGAGGGTTGGAAATGGAAGGCTCATTCACATTTGGGAGGACAAGTGGCTCCCCACCCCAACAACTTACAAAGTAATCTCTCCTCCTCAACCTTTTGATGACTATCCTATGGTGTCGGCCTTAATTGATGAGGATTCTAGAAGATGGAAGGTTGATACATTGAAGTCTTTATTCCTTCCTTTTGAGGTTGAAACAATCCTCAATATCCCGTTGAGCTACAATCTTCCTGAGGATAAAATAATTTGGGTGGGAAATAAAAAGGGAGAATTTTCTGTAAAAAGTGCTTATTATGTAGCCTTAACTGTAATAAATCCATCAGAAAGGGGTGAGTGCTCTCATGGTGACCCTAGAACCCCCCTTTGGAAGCGGATTTGGCAGTTAAAGATTCCCCCAAAAATTAGAATATTCATCTGGAAAGCTTGTGCTAATGCCCTGCCAACTATGCTAAATTTAAGGAGAAAAGGGGTGAATACTGATGGAATGTGCCCTGTGTGTGGTTTGGAGGCTGAATCTATTGGTCACGCTCTCTTTTATTGTAGTGCTGTGGAGGGAATATGGAACCAATGGAAGGAGTGTCCAACTGCCTTTGGAGCTGAAAAATTGGACTTCCCTGATATGGCTTTAAAAATGCTAAATGTTGGCACCCCTAGAGACATGGAGTTGTTGTGTGGGGTAGCTTGGGCTGTCTGGCATAATAGAAATCTGAGGGTGTTCGAATCAGTTAGTCAGGGGGCGGAGCAAGTCTGGAATCTTGCAATTAGCATGCTTGAAGATTTTAAGGAAGCTACAAAGTTTAGGTGGCTGGGGTCTTCGTCATGTGAGATTAGTTGGAAAAAGCCTCCAACTGGGATGTTCAAAATCAATACTGATGGGGCCACTGCAGATGATGGGAGGCGGTCAAGTATAGGGGTGATCATAAGGGATTGTTGGGGATTAACTGTTGCTGCTCTTTGCCGTGTTCTCCCAGGGAACTTTACTGTGGAAGAGACCGAAGCTCTAGCAATTGAGGCGGGGATTCTTCTTGCAAGGGAGCTGGATCTTCAACAGATTATTATTGAATCAGATTCACTATCAGTGGTTAATAGCATTCGGTCCAAGGATTCCAATGGAGGTTTCGGCCACATTGTCAATGGTATTTTGAGCTCTCTTGATGAGTTTAGCAGTTGGCAGATCCGGCACCTGAAAAGGGACTTCAACAAGGTTGCACATGAGCTGGCCAGGTTTGCTAAAACTGATAATGTTAATCAGATGTGGAGGGGTGTGTCTCCCCCTATTGTGAGCAATCTGATTCATTTAGACTGCCTGTAGCTGGGCTGCTTTCTGTGCTTTGTTGTAGTTCAGTTGCTGAGTGAAATGGAACTTCTCTTTTCAAAAAAAAAAAAAAAAAAAAAACTGACTCCACAAATATCGGATTTTCAATGTGATCCATGCTTGTTTAACAAATCGGGCTTACGGGGGAGATCGACCATAACTGCTATAACTGTATTTTGTATTTCATGGAGGGAAAGGATGGCTTAGACAAAACATTGTCGTGTTTTGATCTATGCACATCTTTTAGTAAATCGACTTCATGTGACTTAGTTATTTCACATGTGATCTTTTGAAATGATTTTTCCACACGTGTTCTTAGACGAAATACAGTTTTGCTCCAATTTTTTTTCATAAACGGTGTCACTTAATTTGTTGCAGTATTTGTTTCAGAGTGAATCTTATGTTTAACACTTGATTTGTCATGAAATTTTTGTGAATGTGTAGCATTTCTAAAAAAAAAAAAAGAGCAAATGAACTTGTTTGATGGAGAGAGGAATAACTTAATGGGGGAGGATAATTAACTGGGGTGTTAAGGAGGCAAGCCAAAAAAATTGTGGAGGTATTAAATAATTAAGAATAATTGAAAAAAAAAATGTTTTGGATCCTAAAAATAGCTTTAAATATTTTTGCATACTTACCATTACATATATAAATTAATAAAAAAAAAAGACGAAAACACCATTTTGGTTCCTACATTTTAAGGTCACAACCAATTTGATCCCTACATTTTGATAACAGTCAATTTAGTGTTTGTTATTTTCAATTTGTAGTTAATTTAGTCCCTACCGTTAACTTTTAACGAAAAATGTTTATGTGACAAATGGATTATACAATTGACACATATGTATAAATTTTATTGGCCATATCACATGTCAGTGATTAATAAACTGGCAAAAAAATACACATCAGACAAATATAATAAAAAAATTGTAAAGATGAATTTAAGGAATTAAATTAATTAAATAATTTTTCAATTTTCTTTTACTTTCTTCGTAACCAAAGTGCAACTCAGAGACACACAACCAATTCAAATAATCAAAATAGCTTACACAGAAAACAAATCTTCATTTCTCATTCTCACGCTTCCCACCTCCACCTCCTCGTAAGTTTATATTGTTTTAATTGAAGTGAATGAATTTCATTACTGAAAGTAAGCTTTCATTTCCGGATTGGTAATTGTTTTGATTTTCTTGGGAAACAAACTTGTTTTTGATATTGAATTTTCTAGAAAACGTATCAAAGACTTGTTATTTAAGTTTATTTTTTATTTTCTATTTTTTTTTATTGCCCAAGAAGATCATTATTATTGTATTAGCGATCGGATCCTCACACGCCTTGATTGGATCAGATCCAAAAGCAAGCAAAGGATCATCGATCTCTGGCTCTAGCATATGCGCACTGCGCATACGGAAGATCAAGCTTGAAGGCACGAAGCCCATTAGGAATTTCACAGATCTTTCATGGAACTGTAGCAATCTTTTGGCAAAACCATCTTTATCAGAATCTGATGTGCTATCTATTGATGAATCGGTGTTGTCAGATTTGGGTTTTTTAGGAGGATTTGGATTTGTTTTATGTAAGGTTTTGATTCCTTGAATTGGGATGAAAAATTGTGTACCAACCTTTGTGTACTGGGTTGGTGTTTAGCTGTCAAGAAAGTTCAAGAAAAACTTAAAATTTTATTTAATTAATTTTTATTTTGTTTGATTAATTTAATTCTTTAAATTCATCCTTCTAAAAATTTCTTTTTCCCAGATGGTATTATTCTGCCAGTTAATCATTGACGTGGCCAGTAAAATTTAGACACATTAACATATATTTAATCTTTTAATATTAAATTTGCCAATTGTGCAATCTGTTTGCCACGTAAGTATTTTCCATTAAAAGTTAACAATGGGAACTAAACTAATTAAAAATTGAAAATAACAGGAACTAAATTGATTGCTACCAAAATGTAGGGACCAAATTGATTGTGACTTCAAAATGTAGAGAGCAAAATAGTATTTTTGCAAAAAAAAAAAAAATGATAATTGAGGAAGGAGGATTTATTAGATTTGAATCTTAAATGAATGTCTTATTTGAAAACACCAAAAGACACCATCTAGTACGAGTAATTGGTTTCGAAAGAAGGGACATGTTAACAAGTGCCCTTAGGGCAATTGTTAACAATCTATTTTAGGAAAATTTTGACACCACTTTTATGAGAAATGAAAAAAGCTGTCAAAACATTAATTACTTTTTTTTTTTCCTTTTTTCATAAATTTTTTTTTTTTTTTAAATGGATTATTAGCTATTGCCCTAAGGGCATCCATTAACATTTTCTTGAAAGAAATAGATTCAGGTGTGTAGCTGAACAGTTTAATATTAATTGTATTTAAAATTATTTTTCAAATGAAAAATAGATAGAAATATAAAGGGGAAAAAGAGAGAGTAAGACGTGGAAAAAGAGTAACAAAATAGAGAGAAAATCAAGATTATTGTAAACACATTGAAATATATACCAAATTATGATGAGGGCGATGTATTGGATAACAATATTTTATCATGGGAAGCACATCTGAATCTTAATAAAGGAAATCCATATCTTCTTCATGGATGTCTTTTCTAATGTTGTTCTTGTCCTTATACGAGAACAACGTTTACAATTTTGTATAAGTAGTATTGCAAACGACTTTTTAAGATTTGTCAAAATTTATTTCATTTAGTACATTGTAGCTTATTCTTAAATCTAAGTGTGAGTTTGGATAGCACTGATGCTTTGGGTGTTTGGCGTTTTTCCCTGTGTCCCGTGTGCTGTTCAGAAGACTCACAAGTAAGGAAAAACGCAAATTTTGTTTTAAAATTGGGTCTCACGGCACTATTCACACATTAAAAATTATTTTGCTACAGTATTTTCAGTAATAAGTTTTCAGTTTTTAGCAATAAGCGGTATCCAAACAGATCCTAAATGTCAAAAGCAAGATAAACTATGTTTACACTTATTATATTGGGGTTAAGTATCCATATGGAACTTTGCCACATTCGGCAACTGAATGGTTCATGGCTTTTTATTTTATAATTTTTTTTTCAATTATAAACGTATAAATTAATGTATATGAATGTGTAAAGGCAAAGAATATGTAAAGCTCAAACCACCCAAAATAATTTAAACTACTTTCTTAAAAAAAAAAAAAAAACTTTGGATGTTCTTGTTGAAAAGGCTAGGAGGTATTAATCAATTGAATTACAAGACTTTTAACAATTTTTTTTTTTGAATTAACTATTATAATGATTGCTGGCATTATGATAATTTTATATTAATGAGTATTTATCATAAATGTGCTTTACATGGAACTATATATTAAACTATCTATTCTATTATTTAAAGAAACTATTAAAATATATATTAATATATTGATCTGTAAAATTGCGAGGTCTTAGAGATCAACTAAAAGTTAAACGTCTTAGATTTTAAATATACTATTATAAATTATAGATTATGGTTTTATTGTAGACGAAGATAACCAGTTGAGGCAACCATAATTTTCAAGATCTAACTTGAAGAAGTGTATCAATTTGCGGTAAATGAAAATAACTATGGGGAGTAAAAGGACCCAAGTGGGCATATGGGCCTTTAGACTGTAGCATGGAAGGCCGACCTGCTCCAGAATTAAACTCTACGAATTGGCCCATACGCCGAGGATCCGAGGATACAGCCGAGGGCGAGCTTCTCCTCGGACAAATCCAAGAGAACTCAAAACTTCATTATGAAGGTCAAGGCAACTCTAGGAAGACTAATGGTTAAAGGGAGACACCCTAAACCTTCTAGATGCACCAATGTTGAAGAAAATATCAAGAGCAAAGGCTGTCACCTCCGCATTAAAGGCTCTGCACCTACCTCCCTAGCCGCATTAATGGGGAAGTGACCCCTAAACAGTAGGGCTGAAACTTCTAGTCACTTTCCAAAAAAGTATCAGGGAAGAAAGTATTTAAGGTGGGTGAAGGCCAAAGAGAAAGGGGAGGATCTGCAACAAAGAAAAAAACTAAGAATTGTAACTTTTAAGTAAGAAATAGAAATAATACAGAAGTAGTCCTCGGCTTACATCTGAGGAGGCCTATTTATAATTATCTTTTGTTATTTACATGTGTTTTGTAACTCTTAGCCTGTTATCAAGCTCTCAGTACTTCTAACCTAGGTTTCAAACCCACGCTCTACAAATTTTATTGTTTAAGGCTCATTGGGCCTAAGCCCGTAGTTGTCTTTGGGTCCAGGTGCAATTGTGCGCTTACAATTGGCGCCGTCTGTGGGAATCTAGTCTAGAAGGAGTTGTGATACTATGGCAGGCCTGGGTTCTCACCATGCAGAGTCACAGGGATCACAACCGGAGGATCTTTTCGAGCGTCTTGAGCGTCGAAGGGATCGTGAGGGAAGTGTCCATACAGAATACCCCGGGGTTAGCCGTACTCATGGTGGGGGTAGTACCACCCATGAGGATGGTGCTAAAGCCATGCAGAAGGAGATTAATCGTTTGAAGAGGAAGTTACGCCGCGCCAGACGGAGGTCTTCACCGTCCTCATCTAGTCCTTCCTCAGAGGAGGTATAGGGAGGTAGCTACAGCTCAAGGTCATGCTCACCCCCCAGTGCAATGTCCTCTGGTGAGGAGGACGACCAGCCAGCTTGCAGACGCAAGAAACTTCCTTCAAGGGGCTTAGGGAACGATGCTATGAGCCGGGCGTTGCACCAACTCTCTAAATCTCCGTTTTCACGGAGGATTGAGAAAGGGAGGCTTCCTAGGAGGTTTACCCAACCCACCTTTACCATCTACAATGGCCGGACTGATCCGGTGGAACACGTGAGTCACTTTAACCAGAGGATGGCGGTGCACTCTCACAACGAGACCCTGATGTGCAAAGTTTTCCCCTCTAGCTTGGGACCTGTTGCTATAAGGTGGTTCAACGGCCTTAAATCGGGGTCTATAGGTTCGTTTGGGGAGCTCACTAGAGCATTCGCTTCGCGGTTCATTACGTGTAGTAGAGTACTTCGGCCATTGGACTCACTGCTATCCATGACCATGAGGGAAGGGGAGATGTTGAAAGCATATTCCGACCGGTACTGGGAAATGTTTAATGAAATAGATGGTGACTTTGATGAGGTGGCGCTCAATACCTTTAAGGTAGGCCTTCCTATTGATCACGACTTGAGAAAGTCTTTGACCAAAAAGCCCGTCCGCAGCGTACGTCGCCTCATGGATCGTATTGACGAGTACAAGAGAGTGGAGGAAGACCAGCAGCAAGGAAAAGGTAATGAGAAGGTTATCCCGCAGGAGAGAAGGGATTTCAAGTCGGACAGGTACCACAACAACAAGCCGAGGAGAGATTATGTTGGGCAGTCCGGGTCGGCAATACCTCAGGCCGTGAACACTGTGTTCCGAGAGCTAGTACATCAGCTGCTAGAGAAAGTTCGTAAGGAGCCCTTCTTCAGATGGCCTGGTAAGATGGCAGGAGACCCTGCGAAGAGGAATCAGAACCTCTTTGTCAGTATCACCAGGATGTGGGCCACACTACGGAGAACTGTCGGACCCTTTGGAACCACTTGGAGCAGCTGGTCAGTGAAGGGAAACTAAAGCAGCACTTGTGTCAACCTGGTGGACAGGGCAGCCAATCTGGCTCGAACAATCAGAAGAATAATCCATCTCGGCCCGCATTGGGAACGATCAATGTTATTTTCGCTGCACCTGGCAGGACTAGCTCAGGCCCCACTAGGGTGATGGCGGTTTCCCATTCTCAGGCCGAGGAACCAGGCTGCAGGCCGAAGAGGTTGAAGGTGACCTTACCCGTCTTGGGATTTTCGGAGGAAGATAAGGTTGGTACCATTCAACCCCATGACGATGCTCTTGTGGTCACTCTCAGGATAGGGAGTTATGATGTCAAGAGAGTTATGATTGATCAGGACAGCGGTGCAGATATCATGTACCCTGATTTATTTAAGGGGTTAAGGCTGAAGTTGGAAGATCTTACTCCTTATGACTCGCCACTCATAAGCTTCGAAGGAAGGGCCGTTGTGCCGAAGGGACGTTTACTCGTCCAATCCGGCTCAGAAACGGTTGAGGTGGATTTCATTGTGGTCGACGCTTACTCCCCATATACAGCCATCCTCGCCAGGCCATAGCTGCACGCTCTGGGAGCTGTCTCCTCTACCTTGCATGTTAAGGTTAAGTTTCCCTCGGGGGAGTATGTTGAGGAAATCCTTGGCAGCCAATCAGTGGCCAGGCAATGCATATCGGCCGCAACGAGCTTTCATAAAGCAGTCAATCGGAGGCCTTTTGCCCATCCAAAAGTCATAGCAATTAACAGCTCCGGATGCATCTGGGGCGGTGACAGGAGATGACGCTATTTGTGAGGAGTTAGAGAAGTTTTTAATAGCAGATGACCCGGAGAGGTTCTTCCAAGTTGGCATACGTTTGCCACACCAAGAGAAGATGAAGTTGTTGGAATTTCTGAAGGACAATATTGATGTTTTTGCGTGGGACCCTTATGAGGCCCTAGGCGTTGATCCGAGCTTCATTTGTCATCGTTTAAATGTCAACCCTGCCATTATGCCGAGAAGGCAGCCATCTCGGTGCTCTTCCAAAGAGCATGCCGAGGCTGTAAAAGAAGAGGTGCTCAAACTCAAGAGGGCTGGGGCTATTAAAGAAGTTTTCTACCCCGAATGGTTGGCGCATACGGTTGTGGTTAAAAAGAAGAATGGAACGTGGAGAGTATGTGTGGACTTCACAGATTTGAACAAGGCCTGCCCCAAGGATTCGTTCCCAATGCCGCGTATTGATCAACTGGTGGATGCCATTGTCGGACATCCTCGAATGAGTTTTTTGGATGCCTTTCAGGGTTACCATCAGATTCCATTAGCATTGGAGGATCAAGAGAAGATTCCTTTTATTACTCCAACAGGGAACTACCACTATAAGGTCATGCCATTTGGGTTGAAGAATGCTGGGGCTACCTACCAAAGAATGATGACCAGAATGTTTGAACAGCAACTAGGGAAGACCATTGAGGTATATGTGGATGATATGGTGGTGAAGAGTAAAACAATACCTTCACACCTGAAAGATCTGGCCGACACCTTTCAGGTGCTAAGAAAGTACAAGCTGCGCCTTAACGCCTCAAAGTGCTCTTTTGGCGTGGGGTCCGGAAAGTTCTTGGGATACATGATTACTCACAGAGGCATAGAGGTGAACCCAGCGCAGGTCAAGGCTATTCAGGATTTTCAGCCGCCTCGAAACCCAAAAGAGATCCAGAAATTGACCGGAATGATCGCTGCATTGAATAGATTTATCTCTCGGTCAGCTGACCGATGCCGTCCTTTCTTCCAATTGTTGAATAAGTGGAAAGGGTTTCAATGGACCGAGGACTCCGTGTTAGCTTTCCAACAGCTTAAGCAATATCTTTCTCGGCCACCCATTTTGTCTCGCCCCGAAGCGGACGAAGTCTTGTTCGCTTATCTGGCAGTGGCCGTCCACGCGGTCAGCCTGGTCCTTATAAGGAATGAAAGCGGGGTGCAAAGACCGGTCTACTATGTTAGTAAGTCTTTGAATGAGGCCGAGGTGCGCTATCTGCTTCTGGAGAAAGCAGGCCATAATTCACGCCACGCACAAGCTTCCTCATTATTTCCAGTCTCACACTGTGGTGGTCCTAACCCAATTGCCTCTTAAGGCGGTGTTACGCAGTGCTGATTACTCTGGCAGGGTGGCAAAATGGGGAACCATTTTGGGAGCTTTTGATGTTAAATACAAGCCTCGCACCTCGGTGAAGGGCCAGGTCCTCGCTGACTTGGTGGCAGAGTTTACCAAACCATTGCTAGAAGAAACCCTGAAAGAGGCACACATGGATGAAAAGCCAGTTGGTGTGATCACAACTGCAGTACCTCCGACTTGGAAAGTGTATGTGGATGGGGCAGCTAATCAGAGAGGGTCTGGTGTTGGACTTGTCCTAATGTCCCCTGAGGGAATTGTCTTCGAAAAATCTTTGAGATTGGCGTTCTCGGCTACCAATAATGAGGCCGAGTATGAAGCAGTCTTGGTGGCCATGAAGATGGTGCATAGGATGTGTGGAAAGGTACTCCAGGCGTTCTCGGATTCTCAGTTAGTGGTCGGCCAAGTCACGGGCACCATGGAGGCTAGAAACCCCAGAATGCAGGAATATTTGGCCCAGGTCAAGCGTCAGCAAGCCGAATTTGACTCCTTCGTCTTAGCTCACATTTCTAGAAGTGGAAATACTCATGCATATTCTTTGCCTATGTTCACAACGTCTTCGGCTCAGGGTTTGCCCAAGATTATCCTCGTGGAGGATTTGTTAGAGCCAACTTTTACCATTGTCAGCACAGTTCACATTCATCTGATAAGGCCTGGACCTAGTTGGATCGACCCGGTTATATCTTTTCTTAAGAATGATACCCTTCCTGAGGACAAAGCTGAAGCAGATAAGATACGTCGAAAGGCGCCACGTTTCTGGTTGTCCGAGGACCAGAAACTGTACAAACAATCCTTCTCAAGACCGTACTTGTTGTGTGTGCACCTTGAATCAACGGAAGCACTACTGGAGGAACTGCATGAGGGAATTTGTGGAAGCCACACTGGGGGAAGGTCCTTAGCCCATAGAGCTCTGACTCAGGGTTATTGGTGGCCCAATATGCAGAGGGAGGCTCAGGATTATGCTCGAAAGTGTGATCAATGCCAGAGGTTCGCCCCTAATATTCATCAACCTGGAGGGGCTCTTAACCCTTTTTCCAGTCCTTGGCCTTTTGCACAATGGGGATTGGACATAGTGGGGCCATTTTCGAGAGCTGCAGGAAACAAAAGATGGCTTCTCGTGGAGACAGACTATTTCACTAAATGGGTTGAGGCCGAGCCCTTAGCAAATATTAGAGACGTTGACTCCAAGAAATTTATTTGGGAAAATATCGTCACTAGATTCGGTATTCCACACACACTTATCTTAGACAATGGCGTTCAATTCGACAGCAAGGCTTTTAGGAAATACTGTGGTGATATGGGTATCATAAATAGATATTCAACCCTAGCTTATCCTCAGGGAAATGGGCAAGCCGAGGCTGTTAACAAGGTCATAGTTAGTGGGCTCAAGAAAAGGTTGGACGATTCGAAAGGCAGATGGGTAGAGGAACTCCCACATGTTCTGTGGACGTATCGGACTACGCCGCGCAGGTCCACGGGAGAAACACCATTCTCTATGACTTATGGAGCCGAGGCGGTTATACCCCTGGAATCTGGTTTTCCCACCCTGAAGACAAGTTCTTTTAGCCCGGAGAATAACAATGGACTCCTGGGGAAAGGCCTCAATCTACTCGAGGAGCGACGCGAGGCAGCTATGGTCCAAATGGCTTATTATCAACAGAAGCTAAAACGGGGATATGATGCCCACGTGAAGCTAAGGCCGCTCGCACCTGGTGATCTTGTACTAAGAAAAGTTGTGGGCACTTCTAAGAACCCAGCTTGGGGTAAGCTAGGACCCAACTGGGAAGGCCCCTATCGCATTATTTCAGTAGCAGGCATAGGGTCATATCGGCTAGCTGACCTAGATGAAAGAATTGTACCACGCCCGTGGAATGTAAATAACCTTAGAAGATATTATTATTAATAAAATGTGCTTTTGTTAGTTAACATTTCAAAGTTATAAGTACCTCTAACATTTCGAGTTACTATTCTTAAGAATCAAACAGAAACTTGGTTAAGTGTAGTCCTCGGACCACAAACCTTGTGGAAATTGATATCTTATCATTTGTTAAACAGAACCTTAGTTATGCCGGGTCCTCGGACCTCCTACTTTGGGGAAATTAACATTTGAAGCTACTATTCTTAAGAATCAAACAGAAACTTGGTTAAGTGTAGTCCTCGGACCACAAACCTTGTGGAAATTGACATCTTATCATTTGTTAAACAGAACCTTAGTTATGTCGGGTCCTCGGATCTCCTACTTTGGGGAAATTAACATTTGAAGCTACTATTCTTAAGAATTAAACAGAAACTTGGTTAAGTGTAGTCCTCGGACCACAAACCTTGTGGAAATTGATATCTTATCATTTGTTAAACAGAACCTTAGTTATGCCAGGTCCTCGGATCTCCTACTTTGGGGAAATTAACATTTGGGGTTACTATTCTTAAGAGTCAAACAGAAACTTGGTTAAGTATAGTCCTCGGACCACAAACCTTGTCACTGTTCTTAATATCTTGTTACTGTTCTTATTCTTATCATACGTTTTATGGAAATCAGTATCTCACCATTCATTAATTTGGATCTCAAGTTCCACATTTTTAAGTGTTAAACAAATTTTTGTAAGGAATGGTCTTCGGACCTTACATCTTACTGAAAGCAATACGTCAGATTACAAAGGTTTAATCATCATGTGAGTTGTCTAACTGTGACCTTATTTAATATCTAAATTAAGTTATGTGGCTGTTTTGAAGTCATAGTTGTTTGCATGGTGGAGTTAGACTTATTTATTCTGTTTTCCCTTTAACTATTTGTTATTGAAAACTTTCATGGTAAGCACAAAAAGAATAAGGTAAAACAAAGACAACATGAACGAAAGTTGAATAAAAATGTTCTTCATTAATTATATACAAAAAAGGGGGAGGAGTACAAAAGGTTCTATCCTAGGCCTTAAGCTTGTGTAGGGGGGTCTTGGAGGGAGCTGCTGCCAGCCTCGGTACTCTTCAACTCTAGTTCAAAGGTGGACAAAACTTGTTTCCCTTTGTCTGTTGAAGGGACAAGGGGCTTCATGTCTTGAACTCGCTTCTTCTCGGCGCCATCACACTTGTCCTTCTCTTTATAGGAACCTTCAGGTTCTGTAGGATCAGGAACAAGTTCTTGCACCACAGGAGGAAGGGCAGGAGAGGCAGCAATAGGAGGGTCTTCAATTTCCTGTATGTCTAGGGCAAGCCAAATGTTCTCGGACTTCCTCAGCTCGGAAGCTTGAGGAACCCCTGCTGCATTCATGGCCTCTCCCCTAACCCTGCCGACAGGTACTCTCGCACAAGGCCGCAAAAGCCTCTGTCGTTCCGTTTGGCTGGTTACCCCTCCTCAGCCGGCCTTCTTCGCGGCCTCCAGTGCGTGCTTGTGGGCGCGAGCCTCCTCCTTCGCCCGCGTAAGCTCCTTTTCCAAGTCAGAGCGTGCTTGTTGGACTTGGGCAAGCTCGTCATCCTTTTGGCGGAGAAGCTTACGCTGCCCCTCCACTTGGCCCTCTATCGTCTTCAAGCTGGCCTTGTCACCATCTCTCTCTCTTTTCAAGTCGGCCAGCTGTGACGTGATCTTCCCGTTCTCTGCTAGGGCCTGGCCTAGGGACCTTTCTGCCTCTTACCTCAGCTCTTGCTCCATCCCAGCGCGCTTCCGAGAATCCTCCACGAACTTCTCGGCCGCGAAAACTTCTTGGATGGACTGCAAAAATGCCAGGAGGTTAAATACGGTAAAGTATTTACAAATAAATATAAAGTACGAGTGCGAGGTGGAACTTATCAGTGCTAAACCCCTTTTTAAGGAGAGGAACAACTGCGGCTGGCCCATCTTCTCCAAGGTTTCCATGTCCTTGGGCAGCAAGAGGTGACACTCCAACTCCTCGGCCAAATGATGGGCGTGGCCTTGTTGGACCGCCCTAATGCCGGAGTGACAGGGAATGGGTGCGCCGTCCAGCTTTAAGTCGGAGACCAGGGGCAGCCGTGCTCGGCGCACCTCGGCCACGTCTCTGATCTCCCCGCTTTCAACTGAGCGGGCGCGCCCTTTGCCCTTGTCCAATTTCTGCTGCTGGGCTGGCGCGGGCTGTTTCATCTTCTTTTGTTTTTCACCTCCAGCCCCCTCGGCTTCCGCTTTCCTTTTCTTCTTGGGATCTTCGGCTGGAGGCTTAGGGTCGGCTGGAGGAGGAGGAAGTAGTGGTAAAGCTGGGGGAACTTGGGGCCCCTTTGTCCCCTTCTTCGCCACTCGTGCACCTCTTGCGGTCATAAGGCCCTTCAGCTCGTCCATCTCTTCTTCAATGGAGCTGTCGTCTGGACGCGCTATCACTAGACCTTCTATCCCAGAGGCTTCGGCTGCTTCTTCTTCCTCGTCGGAAAGAACAACGAACGTGTTTCCGCGAGGTCGTGGGGAGTCCTCGAATTGAAATTGTTCTATCTCCTCGTCCAACGTGTTCGAAGAAGACACTCGCTCCTCTGGGACATCAATTGCCTGAGAGTGCACAGCGAGGGGAACTGCCGTTATGGGCTGTGTGTACAACACTGTGTGTGGGGCGTCAGGGATGTCGTGGTCGGCCAATAAGTGGGGTCTGGCTACGTTAATTCTCCTACGCCTTTGGTCACCCGCGATTATTGCGTTCTCGATCTCCTGGAAGTCCGAGGAGAAGGGATCGTACCCCAGAATCAAGTGGGCCGCCCTAAGTTGTAAGTCTCTGCTAACGAACACCTCGGAGCGTAGCACTCTATTCAAATCTGCAACGTTGCAGTGGCTTAAGTGTGGGCGCACGTTTTGCTTATCTGCAAAGAAAAACATCCAAATAAACAAACATGGTCAGATTCGTAGAACATATAATAAATTAAAGTTAGACGCTCAAGTAAATGCGAATGCACATGCCTAGATGATTTAGGGAGTTATGGAGGGGGAAGTTAAATCCTAAGGTGTCGCACCTGGATCTCCCCACTCAACTGGGCAGTGGGGGCCGTCATGCCAGTTGCCATAGACGATGAGGTAGTCATCCTTCATGCCTTTATTGGACTTGGGCAAACAGGAGATCAACCTAACTACGCTGGAGCGGGATTTGATGTAATAACCTACTCCAGTGAGTTTGTGGCATTCGTACATAAAGATGACATCATGCCATGTGAGGTTCACACCCATTTGCTCGTTTAGAGCATCGACGCTTCCTAAAACTCTAAAAATGTTTGAAGCGCACTGATCGGGACACAATCGGTGGTTGCGGAGGTACTCCCTGGTTACGGGTTTCATTGGGAGGGTCATCCCACCATTTACGAAGGCGACCATGGGGATGATGACCTCTCCGGTTTTCCTAGAACCGGCCACGGCTTCCGCCGGGCAGTATTTTAGACCTACGTCGCTGGGAATATGATACTTAGCTCTAAAACCCTCCATCCCAGCAGCGGTATCTACTAGACACTTAAACTTTCCCATCAGAAAGAAAAGAAAGACTAAGTTCTAAGAGATGGAACAGTTAAAAGGGGGGCCGAGGACAGGATCCGAGGAGAAAGGGTTAAGGAAAAGGAATAAGAACTTACAAATTTCAAGTTG
This sequence comes from Castanea sativa, assembly GCF_040712315.1. Classification (NCBI taxonomy): domain Eukaryota; kingdom Viridiplantae; phylum Streptophyta; class Magnoliopsida; order Fagales; family Fagaceae; genus Castanea; species Castanea sativa. The sequence continues at coordinate 572,005 of NC_134019.1, read as the reverse complement.
TGCGAATTTCCACGGGCTTCTGCAGACAAAAGGTGGTTATTGATGTTTTGATGGGATTAGCCTCTGAGGAAATAAATGAGGGCGCAGGTTCCCGAAGCGTCACGACGTGCGGGAAACGGCCTCGAAATTGCATTTGTCCTGCCCAAATTTTCATGGAGTAACAGGGGCCGTTGGATGCTCATCTCATTGTTAAACGTGGGGGACAAGGTGTAACTTACGGTAATAAATGCGCGCGTTTTTGAAAATAAAACCGCCAAGTGGCATCCTCTGGAACGCGAAACGATTTCCACACGTGCAGTTATTTACAAAATATGTGGGGTAAGTCCTCGTTGAATCAAAACCCTATTTTTTCTCCTCGGATGATGAAAAATAGAGTTTTTAGGGGCTATTGTGGGGAGTAAAAGGACCCAAGTGGGCATATGGGCCTTTAGACTGTAGCATGGAAGGCCGACCTGCTCCAGAATTAAACTCTACGAATTGGCCCATACGCCGAGGATCCGAGGATACAGCCTAGGGCGAGCTTCTCCTCGGACAAATCCAAGAGAACTCAAAACTTCATTATGAAGGTCAAGGCAACTCTGGGAAGACTAATGGTTAAAGGGAGACACCCTGAACCTTCTAGATGCACCAGTGTTGAAGAAAATATCAAGAGCAAAGGTTGCCACCTCCGCATTAAAGGCTCTGCACCTACCTCCCTAGCCGCATTAATGGGGAAGTGACCCCTAAACAGTAGGGCTGAAACTTCTAGTCACTTTCCAAAAAAGTATCAGGGAAGAAAGTATTTAAGGTGGGTGAAGGCCAAAGAGAAAGGGGAGGATCTGCAACAAAGAAAAAAACTAAGAATTGTAACTTTTAAGTAAGAAATAGAAATAATACAGAAGTAGTCCTCGGCTTACGTCCGAAGAGGCCTATTTACAATTATCTTTTGTTATTTACATGTGTTTTGTAACTCTTAGCCTGTTATCAAGCTCTCAGTACTTCTAACCTAGGTTTCAAGCCCACGCTCTACAAATTTTATTGTTTAAGGCTCATTGGGCCTGAGCCCGTAGTTGTCTTTGGGTCCAGGTGCAATTGTGCGCTTACAATAACCACTTGAGACAACCATAATTTTCAAGATCTAACTTTGTTATATTTTATTATATAATATATGTTGTTTTACATGACTAGCAGTTATAGGTGCAACGTCAAACAAAATTAGTAATAGGACCTGCTTGTCCAGTTATTTGAGTACATACTCCATAACTTCCTTGAAATAAACCGTAAATTGCTATGCACTTGGTATTACACCAAAACGCATTGCAACCGCTAATGAAATATCTTATGTCTATATAGTGCATGTTTTAAAAATACTTGGATTGTTGGATACACTTTTCGATTGGCAGTCAGCATCAGATCGATCAAATTCTTTAGAGCATAGCTTGCCATCCACCATTGGCAGTAGTTCACATACTTGATTATGACAAGAAATAGAGAAGTATTTACCACTAATCGATGCCATTCATATATAAACATGTAAATTTATTTAAGAATAAGGTACTTAATTATGTTTTCATTACTTGATTTAAAAATAGTGCTTTAAATCATGCTTGAGACGTGATATTCTTAACTTTTAATTATTATTGAAAACAATCAAGTGTAGATTCTCATCAAAACCCCATTATGTTTTATACAAATTCTTGTACATTTTTAATTTTCTTAGGAAGACCAAGTGTAAACCAAATGATACTTAATGTGCAAGACCAACATAGATAGAGTATAAAAGAGAGTTGTACCTGAAGCCAAGACAAGAAATGTAAAAATACAATAAGCTGGCGAGAGCTTTCCCATCTTACCAAGATTTCAAATCTATATATATTTTTTGGTGTGTTTATGGTGATTACTATGCAGTGATATTTAAAGAATGACAAAATTACGGTGACACATTTACGATCCACTAGTCAATATCAAGAATTGTATGGGGGAGTAAATTTTCCTTTCAAGTTTCTATAAATGAAAATGAAATAATATAACTACAGTAATAAATGGCTTAAAATTTAATATAATATTTCATGCAAATCTAACTTTAACTAGTCAACCACATACATTTGGTTCGAAAGTCACTCAACAAGTATAAGTGCTTGTGGGGTATTAGGGGAAGGGGAGGGAGAATGACTGAAATTTAAGTCTCCAAGAAGAAGCTTCCACTGCAAAAAAAAGACCTATTGCAGTGGGCCAAAACCGCCGCTAAAGGTACATTTGACCTTTAGCGGCAGGTGCTATTACGGCGGTTTGTCTTGCCACTATAGATTTATTGTGGCAGTAACAAAAAGCACCCCTATAGATACACCTTTTGGCGGGGGTTTTGGTTTATTGCAGTGGGCATAAAACCGCCGCCATATGACGTTTGAATTCGTGTTAATTGACTTTTAGTGGTGTGTACACATTGCTGCTATAGGCAATCAATTAAGCGGGTGGAAAAGCCACTATATGTGCGTACCTTTAGCGGTGGGCGGTAAGCGCCGCTATAGGGTTTCATTTAAAACATAAAATGTGCACCTATTGCGGCGCTTTTTGACCGCCGCTATAGGTTCTCTCTCTTTTTTTTTTTTTTTTTTCAATGGGCTTTAAAACCATTTTTTACATCAAATATATTATTCAAACCTGTTACAAAGAACCTGTAATAGTTTTAGCTATACTAACACAATACCACAAATGTAATTAATTAACAACACCACAAATGTCTCCAAACTAATGTAATATTAACATAGAAATATTATCAAATACAGTAAGCGGTATATTAAACCCTTCAAGAAAGATCACACGAGCCCCCTGACTTTCCTCAACTAAATTTATACTAGTCAATTTATTCAAAATGTTAGGAATGTATGGATTGTATAAGCTTTCCCCCTGTCAGCAAGAAAAGTATAACTGTTAGTTGGTTGCCTAATTTTCTGGAAACCTCACTATAAACAAAGATCTTTGCAGTTGATATGCACCAAGGACCATTTGCATTTCAGGCAGCTTTAATTATTGAAATCTATTATATCCTCATTTTCAATTTATTGAATCAACACTATTAGTGGTAATTTTATCCCAAAAAAAAAAAAAAACTATAAGATATTGAAATTCACATACCTTTTCCTCTAACTGAACTCCAAGGCGCTGATAAACCCTGTTAAACTCATTTCGACTGATTTCACAAATCTGTGTCCATGCCTCACGATCTTTCTGTTCCCCACCCTGTAGAAAGTTAAGCCACAAAAAATTAGTAAAAGAGAAACTCAACAAACATATTGGTGTCATTAGTTTAGGTACAAGTTAAGAGAAAAAAATGGTATATATGTTTATTAGTAAACACATGATTTATGTGGGCACAAAAGGAAATACACACACACACAATCTTACAATTTCCTGGATCAATATATAAAATAGAAACCGAGCCCATGTATGCAAATAAGTTTTTCCAACTTTTCCTCTACAAAAAATAAAAAGATAACATAAATGGCCATAAATCAATCAATTTTCTATAAAATTTAATACCATCGACAAGAGATCACGTCTTATCATTAAGCAAGAGATGCAAAAAAACAGACCTGCAAAAAGAGAGGAAAAAGTAGAAAAATATGTCAGCTGGCACAATTCATGCAAATCTGAGAGTCAATGGCACTTGAGGCACATTTTGCTCAAATCAAGAGTTAATGGCACTTAATGTTGTCTTACAATCAACATTTACAAAAGAACGACAATGTTTTGGGGAAGCAAATTCCATTTATAGAATAACAAAGTCATTAACCCATTTAAGTGTATTTTTGAACATGCCATTTGTGCATTAATTACCACATGGTCCACATACAAAAGGAACTCTAATAAAATACTACGTCATCTGTTTGTTCACTACAGCATTTCAACTCCTATACATTGGTATCTTCTGCTCGCTATTGCGTCTTGAACAGCCTAAAATTAGCAATCATCACATTCATGGAACCAACCTAAGTGATGCAACAAACTTAGAAAGATAAATTTGTAGCATGCAAAACATATATCATGTGCATATTGCAGGGCTTGTTGGCATGATTTTTTCTACAGGGGGGGGGGGGGGTTTCCATAATTTATTTTCTTTCTTAGTCCTTAAAAGGATATAATTTTTAATCTTTGTTTGGCTAGATAGGTGTTCGGTTTCTAGGAATCAAAATTATCTGTATCAAGAATTGAAATATGCCCCCTGTTTATGTCACCAATCTATATTATAATACAAGAAAAATAAAATAACCTCTTTTTTCTGTTTTACCAAAGAAATTCGCTATCCTTCTTCCATCAAGACCATCACCATGATCTCAGATTTTTTAAGCAATGAGGTTAATTCAAGCAGTAATATCAGATGCAACTAGCTGCAATAAAACCTCATGTGGGTAAATTGCAATATTTTAAACCCTAGGTTGGTAATGCAAACTCAACCAAATTCATGGGTAGATGAAATTAAACTTACCCCAAAGAACCAATTCTGCTAAGTGCAAACTTGGTTGTGAGTTATCATAAACCTTATCGGGAAGAAATCTTAATGAGACATGCGCCATTAAGATTGATCATAAATTTAGTGAATAGTCATAAAAGATCTCCCAAGATTAGATGCCAAGAAAACTTCTGTATACAATTTGGTGCAAATTTGGTAGTAATTGTGTAACATTTGAAGGTAATGAACGATACAACAACAACAATTACCACCAATCCTTAGTCTGAAATTTTGTGTCAACTATGAATCCTCAACAAACACAAATTTTGAATAAGAAAAATAAAAACATAACACTTACACATACCAAAACAAAAGAAGCTTGGTAAAACACGGGTAAACTGGACAGAATATACATATGTACATATATTTATAAAGGAACTTGATTTTTTTTTTTCAACCTGTACAGACTTAGGCACAAAATTGAGCATTTGGGCAAGTCCTAATTTGGTTTAAACCAAGCATTTAAAATTTTTTAGAAATAAACAGAGAGAGAGAGAGAGAGTCATTATTTTGTAACTGGCACCTCAGTTAGTCTTCCAAATTAATAAAACTATAAACTTCACAAAGCCTAGTTTGAGTCAAACTCAAGGTCTAAAGCTACGGGTTCAGTCAAATTTGCCATGTTAGAGAAAGGGTAGTAAAAACCTAGATCTTAAACCATTGAAAGATGAGAAACCCATGTTCAGTTTGATAGTTAAAAGAAAAAAAAAGCTACAGTTAGAAATTGTGAACAAAACAAAACAAGAAAGAGTGAGAAATGACATCTTATTAATTTGTAGAATATAGGAAAACTGTTGGGTTACCTTTGTAGAATATACAATCGCATTTCTTTGTGTACCTGAATTAGTAAACTTCCCTGAAAAAAAAAAAAATTGAACCCAATTGTATGTAAATAAAACAAAAAAAAAAATTGAAAATAAGTCCAAAAGAAAACACAATCTATAATCCTTGCACAAAAATACGCTAATTTGTAATGTATAAAACAACATGTTTAGAAAATTTAAGTTTTTAAATAAATCACAAAGGTGACAGAGAGGACATTTTCACTTCAAAACATGAGTCAAACCCATAAAATATTTGCACTATAAAATTGCAATTCTTTTGTACCTGAATCAGAAAAAATAAGTTAGAAAAAGGCAACCCAATTGCATTTAAATAAAAATAATAATAATAAGACCCAATTGCACTACCAAACAAGATTGTGATTGAAGCCCTAGAAATGAAACAGAGAAATAGAAACTCAAAACGAATCAAAATAGCTTCGAAAGAAACACACACAGATCTGATGAAAAGGAAAGAGAAGACTGACCTCCAAAGCCCACCGGATTGAGAGTGGTGATATCGTGCTGGACGTCGAGCGGCGATTGAGAGCAGTGCACGATTTCGTCGACGGAGTAGGACTCGTTGGAGGTTTGGTGAGATGGTTGAAAGGGACGTATTTGGTGGAGAAGAGGTGGGAGTATGTTGGGTTGTTGCGGTAGAGAAGAGGTTTGGAGACTGAGGTGGGAGACAGTGAAGAGATTTTCGTGTTTGAGAGAGAGAGAGAGGGTGTGTGCGTGTGGGAGACTAATGAAATGGCTAAAAATGAAAAGGTGCTAAAAATGAAAAGGGACAAAAAAAAGTAGAGGGAAAATTTAGGACTAGGTGGGGGCAATTTAGAGGTCTATTGTGGCGGGTACACATTGCTATATCTATGTTTAAGGCCACTAAAACAGGTCTATTGTGGCAGGTCATTGGCCTGCCGCTGTAGTTCGCTGCAAAAGACTAGAACTATTGTGGCGGGCCAATGGAACGCTGCAATAGATCTCATTTACAGCGGTGGGCCAAAAAAGCACCACAATATGCGACATATAACGGCAATTTTCGCACCCGCCGCAATAGCTCGTTTTTCTTGTAATGTTCACACATATTTACACTTAGATTATATTAGAGTAGAAAAATTTCAAAAACATGATTTAATGAAGTATTAAATGCATCTTAACCACTGCACTTAAGGACATTTATTAACAAAAGTTACTATTCAATACTTTCAAAGTAATGTTTCATTCTCTCACAAAAAGATGAGTTCCATCATAAATTCAATTAAAAGAACCCATTATTATGTGAGATTAAGAAATATTAAAGTACCAACTAATTAAAGGTCTTGGTTTTGTCATTAATTTACCAAACGAATACATAATCGAAATTATTTTACCCTTTCCTTTGAATAATTCATAACATGGATTGTTAAGTGTTGTATACTTGTATTAGTATCCTTGTGCCTTGTAGCTCAACCACCACCTTTTAGTGTTTTCATTAGACATCTAGGGTTCAAATCTTTTTTGCCTTATTGTATCTATCTAATTATCAAAAGAGTGTTGTGTCACTAAGTCCATAGAAATTAATAAAATAAATATATACTTAGTGGATAGATAAATCAAAATCCTCTATCTCATTCTAAGCGTTTCACTTTATCTTCCACCAGTTATAGTATGCCATGCATTTGATCTTTTCCATTTTAAATGATAGTTATTTATAAGAAAATAAAAAATATGTATAGTATGTTGCAATTGAGGGAACATAAAATGGAACACATAGAATGAGATAGAAGAATTGTGTTTGTGGATATACTATGGATAAATTAGCATGGCTTACCAAATTCTTAAAAAAAATTAAGACACAAAAAGAGAGAGAAAGAAATCAAGACATTCCACATATATGATACTAAAATGAATCATGTGAAAATTTTACTTTGAAATTTCATTTCAAATATGATCTAGAAAGAGGGTGACATTCGAGTCTTTTGAAAAATTATCAAGAGGAGAAACATTATAAGCACTTTCAAAGTAAAATTATGTGGTATTTCTTCATTTCATATAAATATTGGGCGTGAATCCCATTGTGAATCTAATTAATGGGCCCACTATAATGTGAAAGGAGGAAGTACCTCGTTATCGTTCTTCTTTTTCTTCTTTTTTTGTTTACTTTAATAAAGAAACCATAACATTTCAATTCACTAGGAAGTAATTGAAGCTACTTCAAGTCATAATTGACTTTGTGAGTACTAGAGATCATACTTGTATGATTAGCGAGTGATATTAGAAATACTACATATTTTTCTATATAAATCTTATAAGTTAATATGCAAGTTTTTAGATACAAAATAACTAATTAGAAAATTTATATAGTATACTATTTGCGATATCAATTATATTCATTGTTATTCCAATTTTTAAATATTTTATAGTAAAATTGATTGGAAAAATGCTAAAGTTACTACACATTTTATTAAAAATAAATACTTATAAACTAATGTGACAATATTGTCATTGACTGCTTGGTATCCTTTCAACAACATCATAAATAGGTATTATATTACTATTTTCCTTAATAACCTTACAAAAAAAAAAATGAATTATTAGGTTCATTCAACTCATAATATATACGTACAAAAGTTAGGTCATTTCGTAGTGGTACATTGAGTTAAATGATGTGTTTAAGTTTGGTGAGAGAGTGTAATTAAGTGTGTGTGTGTGTGTGTGTGTTGTGAACATTTAGTTTGTTTCTCAACAAAAAAAAAAAAAGTGGGTGTTGTCCCACATTGCTTGAGTGTAACTCTCTCCTACTGCTTAAAACCCCACTCTACTACTACAAGAGTTAGACCCTTTTGTAGTGGTACTTTGGTTTAAATAATGTGTTTGAGTTTGGTGAGAGTGTGTAATTAAGTGTGTGTGTGTGTGTGTGTGTAATAGTTAGTTTGTTTCTCAAAAAAATAAAGTGGGTGTTGTCTCATATTGCTTGAGTGTAACTCTTTCCCATTACTTAAAGCCTCACTCTACTACTATTAAAGTTAGGTTCTTTTGTAGTAAGTCTTTGAGTTAAGTAATGGGTTTAAGTTTAGTAAGAAAGTGTAATTAAGTGTGTGTGTATATTTGTTTAATAGTTAGTTTTTTTTTTAATTATAAAAAATCTCATTATATATGAGATGTATGGGAAATTTTTACGCTAAGAAAAAAAAAGGTCTAGACAGGGATATATAAAATGAAAAGCAAAAGTAAGAAAGAAAGAAAGGAAAAAAAAACCTTATTATGACTTTTGGTGCTCACCTTCTATCCCAAAGGGTAAAACCTATTGGGCACATTGCATGGATCCACACAGTACCAAAAATAATTGTACTCACTGCCCTATCCCAAATCATATATATCTGACCACCTTCATAGGAAAAAAGTTCCACCTTGCTCTTGGTCTAGGTGGGTAAAGGTTATGATGGGGTCTTGGCTTGGGCTTGACATAGGACTGATAGGAGTTCTTTTTTGTGGTGGCATAATAAATGCAGGGTTGCATTTATTGCACAAAAATTGCTACAAATTATCACATCAAGTTACGGTTTTAGTTTAAAAATAAGGTGCATGAAGCAAGTGTTACCCATAAATGTATATGGTTTAAGGCATTAAGCCATACTTTCCTTGTTCCTCTCTTCAGTGTGTGTACATTAAACACAAGTTGGTTAGTTTGGTGCTTCAATTGCGAGGGTTGAAGTTAAACATATATGTTTCATTGTACAGCAAGCGTTTATATTCCCATCCTTCCTTACCTCTCTTTGTCATTATATTCTGCTTATCCTTTCCTTTTCCTTCTTTCTTCCCATCCCCATTTTTTCCAAGCATACTTACAATATTGTGCTTCTAGTTAAGATCAATTAGTAAAGTATTTTCTCTTCAAAATATAGACATGGGATTCAAACCTAACCTATTCCAAAATTCAATTAGTGTCTTAATAAAGAGAAATTATAATAGAATGGATGTTATAAGTTAAAATTTCATTTTGTGTGTATATATATATATATATATATATATATATATATATATATATATATAAAGAGCCAATGCATCATAGTTACGGTAAATAGCTACAAGAGTTTGGTTTGTTCAATGTTTGCAGTGTTTTGCTGGCCTCTTTTTTTTTTGGGTAATATAGTCTGGTCAACTTTTTATTTTTTATTTTTTGTTATACAGAGCTGTTAACACAACAAATTGTCACAATATTTTCATAATTGTTGAAGTATTAATTCCTTATAAGTCAAAAATAAAATATTATATTAGAACCAACCACAACAGAAAATAAATGTATTATGAAAATATAAATGCTACATCTATAACATTTTTCACAACAATTTCATACAAAAGTGTGAATTGTAAAGCTATAGTAGTAGCTACAGCTTATTTTTTGGTTTTTTCAATTCATTGGCCTTCTTCTTCTTCTTCTACTTCTTTTTTTTTTTTTTTTTATAGTAATATCGCCTAGTCAACTCTTTTTTATTTTTATTTTAAATTTTTTTTATATAGAGCGGTTAGTTAACACAACAAATTGTCACAATATTTTCACAAATGTTGAGGTGTTAATTCCTTATAGGTAAAAATAAAATATCATACTAGAACTAACCACAACTAAAAATAAAGGTATTGTGAAAAAAAAAAGTGCTACATCTATAATATTTTTCATAAAAAATCATAGGTGGTAAATTGTTATTGGTTCTAATTTAAACTTACCAATGAAATTATTATTTTTCCCATCAATAACAACTCATAACAACTTATTACTTATAATTTGTCGTGAAAATGTTGTAGACATAACATTTAACTTGTGAAAATGTTAAGACATCTTCTTGTCATCATAACATATTTACAACTACTGAAGTGTCAATTTTTTATAAGTCAAAATAAAATATAACAAAATTATAAAGATATTATGAAAATGTTGTACCATTCTGTTAAGCCAAAATTCACTATTTCACATACATTTTTCTTAGGTTGACTTTTTGTATTTTTTTATTGTATTTTTATCTTTATGCACAATTTTAAGTAAAAATGAATAGTTTTACACACAAAAAAATAAAAAACTTAGGGTAAAAACATGTTTCATCCTTTATGCTTAGGATTGTTCACAAAAGTTAATTCGCAGTAAATATGAAGATAACCACTTGAGACAAGCATAATTTTCAAGATTTAACTTTGTTATATTTTATTATATAATATATGTCGTTTTACATGACTAGTGGCTACAGATGCAACGACATTCAGTTTGAGTACAAACTCCATGACATCGACGAAAACCATATACTTCCTTGCATTCGATATTACACCAAAACTCATTGCATATTTTAGAATCATTGAAATATCTTATGTATGTAGTGCATGTTTTAGAACTACATGGATTGTTGGATACACTTTTCGATTGGCAGTCAGCTTTAGATCGATCAAATTCTTCCGAGCATAGCTTGCCATCCACCATTGGCAGTAGTTCGCACACTAGATTATGACAAGAAATTGAGTAGTATTAACCACTGATCAATGCCATTGATATATAAACATGTAAATTTATTTAAGACTAAAGCACTTTATTATGTTTTTATAACCTGATTTAAAAATAGAGCTTTAAATCATGCTTGAGAGGTGATATTATTAACTTTTTATTATTGTTGAAAACAATCAAGTGTCGATTCTCATCAAAACCCCATTCTGTTTTATTCGAATTCTTGTAGATTTTAATTTTTTGGGAAGACCAAGTTTAAACCAAATGATATTTAACGTGCAAGACCGAGATAGATAGAGTATAGAAGAGAGTTGTACCGGAAGCCAAGGCAAGAAGTGTAAGAATACAATAAGCTGGCAAGAGCTTGCCCATCTTCCCAAGATTTCAAATCAATGTTTTTTTTTTTTTTTTGGGTGTGTTTATGGTGATTGCTAGGCAAATGCAGTGATATTTAAAGAATGACAATATTAAGGTGACACATTTATGATCCAATAGTCAATATCAAGAATTGAATGGGGGAGTAAATTTTCCTTTCAAGTTTCTATAAATGAAAGTGAAATAGTAACTACAGTAATAAATGGCTTAAAGTTAAAACAATATTTCATGCAAATCTAACTTTAATCAGTCAACTACCGCACATTCTTGGCACAATGGTCACTCGACAAGTATAAGTGTTTGTGGGGTGTTTGGGGGGAGGGGGGAGAAAGGACCAAAGTTCAGATTTCCATAAGGAAGCTTCACACCTATTTACATTTTGATTAGGCTAAAGTAGAATTTTTTTCTTGTATTAAAAAAAAACAAAAAAATCACTAATCAAAGGATTTTGAAAAATGTAAAAAACATAATTTAATGAAGCATTAAATGCATCTTAACCGCTGCACTTAAGGGCATTTATTAGCAAAAGTTATTTTTCAATGCTTTCAAAGTATTGTTTCATTGTCTCATAAAAATGATGAGTCTTGTCATAAATTTTATTAAAAGAACCCATTATTATGTGATATTAAGAAACATTAAAGTACCAACTAATTAGAGGTCTTGCTTTTGTCATTAACTGTACCAAATAAATGCATAATCAAAATTATTTTTACCTTCTCATTGAATAATTCATAATGTGGATTGTTAAGGGGCTGTTTGGTTTTGAAAAAAACTATAATGTGGATTGTTAAGGGGCTGTTTGGTTTTGAAAAAAACTATCACTCATCACTCCTCACTTAATTTTGATCACTCTATAACTCATCACTTATCACTGAAAAATATCACAACTTCCTAAGGTTGCATGTTTGGCACTTATTTCCAATTTTGATAACTCAAAAAATTTTACTTTTGGTGGGACCCACGGATTGACTTGGTGCATCTTTTACTTCTTCTTATTATTATTTTTTCCTTCAACCCCCAATACCCAAACTCACCGAACCTAGTGAAAAAGGAATGGAAAAAAAGGAGAAACCAAACCCAGAAACCTAGTGTGAAAAGGAAAGAAAAAAAGGGAAAAAAAAATAAAGAAGAAGAAGAAGAAGAAGAGAAGAATAGAGAAACCAAGCCCAGACCCAACGTGAAAGAAAAAAAAGAAACCAAACCCAGAAACCCAATGTGAAAAGGAAAGAAAAGAAGGGAAAAGAAGAAGAAGAAGAAGAAGAAGAAGAGAAGAATAGAAAAACCAAGCCCAGACCCAACGTGAAAGAAAAAAAAAAAAAAAAAACCAAACCTAGAAACCCAATGTGAAAAGGAAAGAAAAGATGAAAAAGAAGAAGAAGAAGAAGAAGACCAAACCCAGCGTGAAAGGAAAAAGAAGAAGAAGAAGACTAGATCGGATTTGACTACTCTAACTATGGGTCCCTCAAATATGTGTGTATTTACCAAAATGTCATCATAACTCTATTTCCCTAACTCAAAAACACCTAAAAGTTGTTTTCAGTTTACATAACTCATCACTCAAAAATCAGAGAATTGAGTAATGGAAATAAAAACTGAAAACAAATCCAAACAAACCAAACAACTGTGGGACCTACCAGTTTTGAGTTATGGGTGATGAAAATAGAGTGATGGTTGATGGAAAACACTAAATCCAAACAGCCCCTAAGTATTGAATCAGTTTCCTAATGCCTTGTAGCTCAACCACCACCTTTTAGTGTTTTCAATAGACATCCAAGGTTCAAATCTTCTTTGTCCCATTGTATCTATCTAATTATCAAAAAAAAATGTTGTGTCACTAAGTGCATAGAAATTAATAAAATAAATATATACGCAGTGGATAAACAAATCAAAATCCTTTATCTCATTCTAAGTGTTTCACTTTATCTTCCACCAGTTATAGTATGCCATGCGTCTGATCTTTTCCAATTTGAATGATAGTTATTTTATAAGAAAATAAAAAATATGTATGGTATGCTGCATTTGATGGAACAAAAAATCGAGCACATAGAGTGAGATAGAAGAATTGCATTTGTGGATATACTATGGATAAAATAGCATGGCATACTAGATTCTCAAAAAAAAGAAAAAAAGAAAAAGAAAAAAGAAATCAAGATATACCACATATATGATACTAATATGAATCATGTGAAAATTTAACTGGAAATTTCATTTTGAATATGATCTAGAAAGAGTGTGACATTTGAGTCTTCTGAAAATAAGCTTTGATTATTTTGCATAAATTGATATTTAAGCTATATAATAAAGAGGAGAAAAATTATTAGCACTATCAGAGTAAAATTATGTGGTGTTGAGGACAAATTTTTCACACCGTGCGGCTTTATTTCATTGTCAACCTGCACCACATCAACATTATCATGGATTTTGAAAAAATCTCTTTTAAAGCCCAAAAGAGCTTATATTCACACAAAAATGCGTCAAAGCCCATGGTACAAAACCCATGGCGATATTATCTCATCAAAGCCCATGGTTCAAGCTCGTGGCACAATATCTCATTTTCAACTCATGATCCAAGCTTATGAGTCTCATCGGGAGAATTTTGGAAATTGTGGTTTGGAGGGCCAAGAAGTATGTTCAGTAAAACTCTAGTGGTTCAAAGTTGATAAAGGAAAACATGTTGCTTGGCATGTCTTTCCCAATTCCCTGAACTCTGACGGGTCAGTGTGCAATAGGAAACATTTGGTAAGTCTCTCATATCACATAACACTTAAAATGATAAAACTACTCATGTTCTTTACGTAAAAATTAATGTTCATCATATAATATAAGTTTTAAAATGTAATTATATTATTTCATATAAATTATATTATTATTTTCATTTAAATCAATCCCAAGCACATGGCTAAATCTATATTAATATCTCATATCTAGCATTAAATGCTCTCCTTGCTCTCCAAGATTTGGTTTTAAAAAAACCTATAATTACATCTTTAAAACATCATCAAATATCAACCAATTATTCTATTACTTACCAAAATTATATATGGACTAAACATATAATTTTTCAAAAAAAAAAAAAAAAAAACTTAGCCAAAAATACCAACAATGGTTCCAACAGAAGCTGCAACAGCTCTAGTAGAAACAGCAACAACTCCAGTAGAAGCTGCAGTAGCTCTAATAGCAGCTTAGGCAACTGACATATGTCCAAAAGTAACATCATCAACCCATTAATGCCCAATCCCAGCAGCTTGCTGCCATAACCAAAAAAACAAGGGTCCTATAAAAGAACTCATACCATTTTAAACTAAGATCTTTCCCCTCCAGCTGCAATACCAAAAATAGAAGGATCTCATAAAGGCTATTATATCATTTTCAGCCAAACCATGAATTTAATACTAAATATTTTCCTCCAACAAAAGATGTCATTTAGATGACATCATCCAGCAACTACTGCTATAGAGCCGACAGTAATAAATAGCTCCAACAGTATTAAAGGCTCAAACTTTCTTTTTTTGGCTAAAAAACAAAAACCCACTAATGAAATCACTTACTTCGTCAAAGACTTTTTCTTATTTGCTAAATTTCCCTTCAACTAATTCTAATCTAGTTACATGTTTGGCTCTATATAAAGAGGACCAAGCCACACACTGAGACACCATCTATCCCTTTCTCATTGTCAATATTCTGAAACTCTATTCATTTTGTTGCCATATCTCTAAACATCTCCATATCTTTCTTCATCTCTCTTACAAAATCTCTCTTTTTAGATAACACCTATTATACACACTACTACCCATCTCTCCCACACTTTAATATTTTGAAACTTCATCATTTTCTGAACAAAAAACACATCTCCATCTCCTTCTTTATTTCTCATACAAAATCTCCTTTTTTAGAGAAAGCAATGTAACCCATGACATAACACAAAAACCACTCCTGCTGCAATTCTAATCTCATGTATTTACTGTATTTAATCTCAATATATCTCATATTTCCCTATAATTTACAAACACATCCCTCACAAAATATCCATACATACTTCTCATATATCTTTGAACTCCATGTCTCACAAAGTAATTATATACAAGATCCATATTCAACAAAGTATCTACATATAATTTTTATATGTATTACAAACACCATATCTCACAAAACATATATATATTTTTACCATTTTCATACATCTTAAAATATACCAAACACTCTTCCAAGAAAATAGATGGAAGGCAATATCACTCATATTTGACTAATAACTAAAAGAGCATTACATGGGGAAAATCATTTAAGTGTATGATAAAATGGATAAACTTAACCAACCAATGCACACGGCTGGACATATTCTTTCTCCCTCTAGTTGCACCCATTTTCCCCTTCAATCATGAAGTCACCATGAAAGGACTCATAATATCATATTGTACTGCTGGACTCATTTTATCATGCTGTTAAAATATTATAAGTCTACTGATGTTATATGGCTGGAGCCACAAACTATGAAGATAAGTCATTATATCTTTATTGAATATATTTACATTATTGAATATATTTTATTTTATTATCATTGTACCGTTGTGCTCATATTATTATGCCGCTAGAATGCTATCAGCTTACTAATGCTATACAGCTGGAGCCACAAATCATATAAGGAATAAAGTGATGTTATACCGCTGGAGTCAGAAACATAAGAGATAAGTCAATGTTTTCTCTATCTTTGAAATTACATTATTAAGTATATGTTAACCCACTATTATTGTATCGTTGGATGCAAGTTACTTTAATATCATCTCACTATTTAATAAAACATGGTCTCACTAGTACTTCAATAATGAACATACATATTAATAAATTGATCTACCATAGTTGGACATATATTATTTGAACATGAACTACCGCTGGACATATATTATTTGGATATAAACTACCGTTGGACATATATTATTTTGACATATACCACCAATTGACATATATGATTTGGACATAAAACATTACTGGACATACCTTATTATATTATTCATGAACTATACCACAGTTGGATATGGACTATTGGACTCATCCTATTATTGGACTTATGACACTTAATTAATTACTTTCTAATATTGGATATCATTTAATAAACATAATAATGATGTTCAACTAATCATTTAATCAAAGCTATTCAATTAAATATACTATTTATTTATTTCAACCATTATCACGATTCCAAGACTTTGGGCTTTATCTATTTTCTAGGGTTAAAAATGCATCAGAAGCCATTGGTCTATGCAGCCCAATGTCGAGTTCCGGATTGGACTCCCCAAAACAAATTCGGGTCTAGCAAAGTCACACCTCCAGAAGACACGTGACTATGCGCAAAAAACCACCCCTGACATGTGGTATATCATTATTTCATATAAATGGTAGGTGTGAATCCCATCATAAATCTAATTAATGGGACTCACTATAATGTGAAAAGAGAAAGTACCACATCACTGTTTTTATTTTCTTCATCTTTTGTTTTCTTTAATAAAGAAATTGTAAAATTTTAATTCACTAGGAAGTAATTGAAGCTATTTAAGTCACAATTGACTTTGTGAGTACTAGAGATCATACTTGTTTGATTAGCGAGTGATACTAGAAATACTACATATTTTTCTATATAAATTTTATAAATTAATATGCAAGTTTTTAGATACAAAATAATTAATTAGAAAATTTATAAATTACTCTATTTGCAATATCTATTATATCCATTGTTATTCCAGTTTTTAAATATTCTATAGTAAAATTGATTAGAAAAATGCTAAAGTTACTACACATTTTATTAAAAATATACTTATAAATTAATGTAACAATAATGTAGTTGATTGCTTGGTGTTCTTTCAACAACATCATAAATAGGTATTAAATTACTATTTTCCTTAATTACTTTACAAAAAAATGAATTATTAGGTTCATTCATCTCATAGTATATACATACAAGAGTTAGGCCATTTTATAGTGGTACTTTAAGTTAAGTGATGTGTTTGAGCTTGGTAAGAGAGTGTAATTAAGTGTATGTGTGGGTGTGTGTGCGTGTGTGCTTAAAAGTTAGTTTGTTTCTCAAAAAAATAAAGTGGGTGTTGTCCCACATTGCTTGAGTGTAACTCTATTCTATTGCTTAAAACCCCACTCTATCACTACAAGAGTTAGGCCATTTTGTAGTGGTACTTTAGGTTAAGTAATATATTTGAACTTAGTGTTAGAGTGTAATCACGTGTGTGTATATGTGTTTAATAGTTAGTTTATTTCTTTAAAAAAAAACCTCATAATATATGAGATGTAAGGAAAATTTGTACACTAAAGAAAAAAAAAAAAAAGGTCTAGGAGACAGAGATATATAAAATGAAAAAGCAAAAGAAAGAAAAGAAAGAGAACAAAGCCTTATTATGACTTTTGGTGCTCACCTTCTTCCCCAAACGGAAAATTTATTAGGCACACTGTATGGATCCATGCCCTAAAAAAAATAATTGTACTTATTGCCCTCTCCCAAATCATATATATCCGACCTAAGGGTGTCCACGGGTCGGGTTTGTGCCTGTCCCGGACCAACCCGAATTTTTCGGGTGGGTGAAAATCAAAACCAAAACCAACCCGTATTAATGGTAGGATCATCTGGTTCGGGTTAGTCAAGTTTCGAGTTGGTGTCAGTCAGTTTCGTGTTTTTTTGTCGGTGTCGATATTTCACCGCTAGTGCCGATATTTCACCAGATCGGTCAAGATCTGGTCGATATTTGGCCGGATCCGTCGAATCTGGGCTAGATCTTGTTGGATCTGGTGGATTTCTCCTCGTTGGAAATCAAAAATAATGCTGGATCTGGTGGATTGTAGTGGATTTCATGTAGCTCTTTGTCGAAAAACCTTTGGATCTCGTCAGATTTTGTTGATTTTAAGGTCGGGTTAGGTGGCTCGGGTTTTTGGAGAGGAAACCTGCCAACTGACCCAAAGGGATCGAGTTCTGTGGGTGGCGACCCGCCGCCGACTGTAGGATTGGTCGGTTCGGGTGGTGGCAATTCAGTTTCCAGCAGGTACGATGGGTTGAACGGGTGACCGAGTTCTGTGGACACCCCTAATCTGACCACCTTCGTAGGAAAAGGGTTCCCCCTTACACTCGGTCTTGGGTGGGGGGTAAACATTGTGATGGGGTCTTAGCTTGGGCTTGACATAGGACTGATAGGAGTTCTTTTTTGTGGTGTCATAATAAATGTAAGGTTGCATTTATTGCACAAAAATTGATACAAATCATCATATCAAGTTACGGTTTTAGTGTAGAAATAAGGTGCATGAAAAAAACTTGTGTGAAGCTAGTGTTACCCATAAATATATAAGGTTTTTTTTATAAAAAAAAAAAAAATTTATATACAAGATATGATTTTTACTCTAGCCTAATCTAAGTGTATATGTGTATGAAGTTCCCTCCTAGAGACTTGAACCCTGACCCTTACCCTCCAACACCCCACAAGCATTTATACTTGTCGAGAAACCATCGCACCAAGGCCAAGGGTGCATGGTGGTAAATATATAAGGTTTAAGCCATACTTTCCTTGTTCCTCTCTTCAATGCATGTACATTAAACACAAGTTGGTTAGTTTGGTTCTTCAAGTGCAAGGGTTGAAGTTAAATCTATATGTTTCATTGCACTGCATGCGTTTATATTCCCATCCTTCCTTACCTCTCTTTGTTATTATATTTTGCTTATCCTTTCCTTTTCATTCTCTCTCCCATCCCCATTTTTCCCAAGCATACTTAAAATATAGTGCTTCTAGTTAAGTTCAATTGTTAAAGTATTTTCTCTTTGAAAAATAGACATGGGAGTTAAATTAAGGGAGTCAATTTCGTACAGGAGGTCGTACCAGTTTGGTCAGTGAAACGATATATTTCGGTACCGGTCAATACCGGTATATCGTTTCGGGATCACCACTAATTCTTTAATAATAATAATAATAATAATAATAATAATAATAATAATAAAAGTATACAATATTTTTTAAAAAGTTAATACTATTTAACTAATGTACAATATGTTAGAATTAGTGTCCTTAAATCTTATTGTATGATACTATGTATGACTTAATGTTGTGTTTAGTAAAATTGTTTTATTTTTATCTAAAATAATGGTAATATGAATATTTGGACATTATCATATAGTCCATGAGATGTATAGTATGTGATTTAGTCACAAAAGATATAAGTCACAAGTTCTTTGTAAACTCAGAATTTTAGTTCATAGTCGGTGATGAAATTGGGCGTTTCATCTGCAAAGATTATAACATATCAACTAAGATGATTTGTCTTGATCATGAAAATGGAGATTTCTAGTTGATATGTTGATATGTTTTAAGAGTTAAAACATATTGAACTGAATCGGTGTGAGATTTATTATTCTCCTAACGATTGTCAAAAGAATAATAAACTCATAACTTGTATTTACATGAACTCTTAATCCTGAGAGAATAATGGACTTGATCATGAGGTGTAGGTTGATTTGATATATCAGGAGTGAGATCTAGAGTTACGGTAAAAAACCTTAGTATGTTGGGCAACAACATTTAATGTTGATGGAACATATATTCTCAAGATGGAATTCATAATCTCTTAACGGAGATACAAAATATTCTCTTGAGATAAGTTTAATGGGTTTGTTATTTCATGTGTTAGGCCTAACTACTCTAGTAAATTGTTGCTAGAGTATATATTTATAGAATTTGATTTCATAAATATATGATGAATAACTTAAAGGATAAGATGTAGTAATTTACAAAGTGGCAGTCTACATTCATGACTTTATATTATTACGAATATTTTATGAAGGGGTTGCATGTACAACAAAGTCTTAGAATATAATTTATAGATAAGGCCTAGAGTGCAACCATATTTATATAGTGGTATTAAATATAGTTAATGGTAACTTTGGACATGTTAAGAGTTGACAGAAAAGCCCAAGGCCCATTGAAGTTAGTGTCTTATTGGTTTCTTTTGGTCCCACTCCAAGCCACATACTAAAGCCCAATTGGAAAGGCCCAAAAGGCCAGCCCAATTAGATAATCAGTTAGAGACAAAGGGAGAAACATACATGATTTTCTGTAGGAATTTTTATATATGAGATATATGTGAGAGTTAGACACTCTAACATTCCCCTTTGAAAACTAATTGAGAGACCACACATCTTGAGCGAAAAGTGGAATTGGAGTGAAGATCAAAAGTATTTTCAAGTGCTTCCGATCTTTGTTTTTGAAATTCAACACACCAAGGTACGTTCTCTTATTCTTGAATTCTGAAATTTACATAGTGCATGTTATCGATTGTGAATGAAGTAGATCTGTTAAATTTTCGCTGCGTATGTTTTGTATGAGATACAAACCATGTTTAATCCTACAATTGGTATCAAAGGTGTTTTCAATTTCCAATTTGCATAACATGTTTTGTGAGTTTTGGAATCAAGAATGATAGTTTCATGATGTTAGAAAGTTATGAAATTGATTTTCTACTTGGTTGATTGAAACTATGGTTTGATAAAAACTGATATTGATGTTATGATGTTTAAATTTGAATTTAAGTATGTTAAATTAAACTTTAAGACTTTAACATCAATGGAAATCAGTTTAGATATCAATCTCTGTCTCTTATGTTCATATGATGATTGTTTGTTCATAAAAAACCGTTGAAAACGTTTTAGGAAAAATTCTGGAAATTTGAAGTTCACGAGTTTCGATCGATCGAAAATTGCTTTTGATCGATCGAGTGAATTGGTGGCCATTTTGCTTGTTTCGATTGATACCTGATTGCTAGTCAATCGATTGAATTTAATTTTTCGATCGATCGAGAAGCGATCGAGTACCGATCGAGCAAGGCAGACAGTCAGGTTCGAATTTTTTAATTTTTTCGATCGATCAAAGGGCATATTCGATCAATCGAAAGAAGGAAATTTAGAATTTTTTCTGTGTTTTCAAGTTTTTAAAAGTGCAAGGCTGTGTGTGATTAGATTACACATAATTTTCAAATAAAAACCATAATTTTAAAACATCTAGTGGGAGAGAGATACAAGGGTTGGATCTCACGGCATCCATTGTTGGTTCATAGTAGTGTAAAATATATACTTTGTCTTTACCTCGAGCTTAGCATTCCACGCGGAGAGTATTTATTTTATAGTCCTACAAGATTGGATTTCTTGGTTTATAGTAGTTTGATCAAACGCCTTGTCTTAGCTTCGAGCTTTGCATTCTATGCGGAGGCTGTTTTATCATGGTACTACAAAATAAGCCTGTTAAAGGGATGAAATGTGGCTACACATGATTCTAGACAATGGTATACACTAGACTAAGTATTATAGTATCCTCTATGCTGAGTTCTTACTATTATTATTTAGAGGCTAAATGTAAAACGACATATTATTAGTGTTTGATAAGAGTTATTATGATATCACTAATAATAAGAATAGTTCTCAATCAATCATAATATTTAATGTTCACTCTATGCTGAGGGATATCGAATATGGGATTAGGTTATCGTTGCATATATTGTGTTATGGTTTTATTAAGGTTCCATACTATACGTTTATATGCTAAATTGATAATATCTAGTTTACTTATTATATTCATGTTTATTATTTTCAGATTTGAACATGGCATCATTTAACCCACTTGTTTCTATTCTTAATTAAAACAAACTAACTGGATCCAACTATGTTGACTAGAAAAGAAATTTGGACATTGTTTTAACAGCTGAAGAGCACAAATATGTGTTTACTCAACCGTGTCCTAGCTTTCCTTCATTAGATGCTCTTCTTGAGGAAAAATAGAGATATGATCGTTAGCAGAAATCTAATTAAATGGCCAAGTGCTATATCCTAGAATCTATCTCAAATGTTCTACAGCATCAAATGCAGGATGTAGAACTAGCTTCGGACATTATGCATAGTCTGAAGGAGATGTTTGGTGAGCCAGGCAAGAAACCATGAGGCAAATTTATAATACCAAAATGGCTGAAGGTACTTCAGTTAGGGAGCATTGTCTTACAGTGATCTCTAATTTGAATACATTAGAGGTTTTAGGTGCCGACATTGATGGAGAATCCCAAGTGGATATGATACTCCAGTCACTATCGGAATCATTCAAAGAATTTAGACTGAATTATAATATGAACAAAAAGGTTTATTTTTTGTCTGAATTAATGAATGAATTAGTGGCGGTGGAAGACATCCTTGGTACTTCTAGTGTTGAAGCCAATATGGGTGAAGCTTCTACTTCTCAACCTAAGTCGAAAGACAAAGGTAAGAAAAAGAAAAGAAGAAGAAAGACTTCAATAAACAGGATGGTAAGCAAATTGCCTTGGGAGTTGTAGACAAAGGAAAGAAGCTCAAGGGAAAGTGTTTCCATTATGGTGAAAAAGGACATTGGAAGAGAAATTGTCCAAAGTTTAAGGCTGCCAAGAACAAGGGTATGAAAACTTCCTTTCTTCTTGAAATATGTTTGGTACAGAGTCCCATAGATTTCTGGTGTGTGGATTCAGGTTGTACTAATCATATCTGCAATTCTTTGCAGGGGTTTCAGTAGACCAGAAAGCTGAATGAAGGAGAATTGTTTCTTACCTTAGCGGATGGGAGTAGAGTTCCAGTTGTAGCTGTTGGTGTTGTTAATTTATGTTTCGAGTCTAGGGTTTTAATATTGTAAGATTGTCTGTTTGTACCTAATGTTCATAGGAATTTAATTTATGTTACTTACTTAGGTAAACATGGGTATTGTATTATCCTGAAAGACAATGTTGTAATAAAGAAGGATAAAATGTTTATTTGTTTTGACAATATTGTGTATGGTCTTTATGTTTTAACTCCTGATAAGTATGAATTATACAATTCTGAATTAGATAATAATTCACATATGAAATCATTAAAGAAAAAGTTTCCTTCAATTAGTGAAGCATATCTTTGGCACTTGCGTTTGGGTCATATTAATTCAAACATAATTCAAAGACTTATTAAAGATAGACTCTTGGGGCCCATGAACTTTGATGAATTCCCAGTTTGCGAATCTTGTTTGGAAGGTAAAATAACCAAATGACCTTTTAATGCAAAAGGTAGAAGAGTTCAAGATTTGCTAGAATTAGTACATTCAGATGTATATGGTCCTATGCCAATCCAAGCAAGAGGTGGTTATAAGTATTTCATTACTTTCACTGATGATTACTCTAGATTTAGTTATGTGTACCTAATGAAATGGAAGTCTGAAACTTTTGACAAGTTCAAAGAGTTTATGGCTGAAGTTAAGAATTAATTGAGTAAACGCATAAAGGCCATTCGATCTGATTGAGGTGGCGAATACCTTCTTGGGGATTTTAAGAATTACTTGACTGAAAATGAGATTATATCACAGTTGACTGCACTTGGAACTTCACAACAAAATGGTGTAGCAGAAAGAAGGAATAGGACTCTTTTAGATATGGTTAGATCCATGATGAGTTATTCTACTCTACCAATTTCTTTTTGGGGATATGCCTTAAGTACTGCAATGTATCTTTTGAATTTAGTACCTTCAAAGTCTGTTCCTAAAACAGCTGTAGAGTTGTAGAATGGGTGTAAGCCTAGTATGAGCCATTTCCATATTTGGAGCTGTCCAGCACATGTGTTAAAAGGAAAGTCTGACAAGTTATAGTCTAAAACAAAAGTTGTTTTCTTTGTACGGTATCCAAAAGGAATAGTTGGAGGTTTATTCTATAGTCATAAGGATAATAAAGTGTTTGTTAGCACAAATGCCAAATTCTTGCAAACTGACTATATGAATAATTTTACTCCTACAAGTAGAGTTGTGTTGGCTGAAATGAATGAACCTGTAGTTACACAACCAATGTATGAAACTAAGGATGATGTGTTTGTATTAGATGCACCACAAGATACTACTCATGAGATGTCTAGTACACAAGTGCCTCGTCGTAGTGGGAGAATTGTTCGGCCTCCTGTGAGATTTATAGGTTTGGGAAAAACTTATGAAGCTATCTCAGAAGAGGCTGAATCGGATCCCTACACTTATGATGAAGCAATAAATGATATAGATGCACATTATTGGGTTCAAGCTATGAAATTTGAATTAGATTCTATGTATTCCAATCAAGTTTAAGATCTTGTAGAAGCGCCTAACGACATTAAACCTGTTGGTTGCAAATGGGTTTACA
Organism: Castanea sativa; assembly: GCF_040712315.1. Classification (NCBI taxonomy): domain Eukaryota; kingdom Viridiplantae; phylum Streptophyta; class Magnoliopsida; order Fagales; family Fagaceae; genus Castanea; species Castanea sativa. The sequence goes on along the minus strand of NC_134019.1, from coordinate 547,677 downwards.
AGAGGAAGAGAGGGATAGATGGAAAGGTTGAAACCTTTAAAGCAAGACTAGTGGTGAAAGGGTATACATAAAAAGAAGGTATTAATTATGAAGAAACTTTTCACCAGTAGCAATGCTTAAATCTATCAGAATTTTCTTATCCATTGCTGCTCATTATGATTATGAGATTTGGCAAATAGATGTCAAGACTACATTTCTTAATGGCAATCTTGAAGAAGAAATCTACATGTTGCAACCGGAAGGTTTCATAGCAAAGAATCAAGAGCATATGGTATACAAGTTGAAAATGCCTATTTATGGACTTAAGCAAGCATCTAGGTCATGGAACATCGATTCGATCGTGCAATCAAATCATTTGGTTTCGAACAAAATCTTGATGAACCATGTGTGTACAAGGGACATCAAGACAAAGTAGTAATGTTCCTAGTGCTCTATGTTGATGATATTCTAATCATTAGAAGTGATGTAGGGGTCATGTTATCGGTTAAGGTTTAGTTGTCTAGCCAATTTGATATGAAGGACTTGGGCGAAGCTAACTATATTCTAGGGATCAAGCTTTGGCGAGATCAAAAAAATAGGATGTTGGGTTTATCACAAGCTAGATATATAGATAAGGTTCTAGAACGGTTTAGCCTGCAAAACTCCAAGAAATGATTACTTCCTTTTGGACATGGAGTTCCTCTAATTGATGACCAAAGGCCTAAGACTCAAGAGGAAGAAAATATGATGAGACAAGTTCTCTATGCTTCTGCTGTGGGAAGTCTCGTGTATGCCATGCTTTGTACTAGACTGGATATTTGTTATTTAGTTGGCATGGTCAGTCGATATCAATCTAATCCAGGACCTAAACATTGGTAAGTTGTAAAGCATATTCTCAAGTATCTTAGGAGAATGAGAGATTATATGTTTGTTTACCGGTGTGAGGATTTGATTCCTATTGGCTATACAGATTCAGATTTTCAGTCGGATCTAGATTTTAGAAAATCCTCGTCAGGATGTGTTTTCACCTTGGGAGGTGGAGCCATAAGTTGGAGGAGTGTTAAGCACTCTTGTATTGCTGACTCCACCATCGAAGCCAAATATGTTGCTGCTTGTGAGGCAGCAAAAGAGGCTGTTTGGTTCAAGAAATTCCTTTTTGATCTTGGTGTTGTGAGAATTGAGCAAGTTCCTATTACATTGTTCTATGACAATAGTGGAGTGGTTGCACAATCCAAGGATCCAAGGAATCGCAAGAAAGGAAAGCACATAGAAAGAAAGTACCACATCATTCGAGACATTGTTGCTCGTGGAGATGGAGTTGTAGCAAAGATTGATGGTGCAAAGAATCTAGCGAATCCCTTTACCAAAACCTTGCCTCGAAGGACTTTCGAGTCACATTTGGAGGAAATGAGAGTTAGACTAGTGCACAATAGCCTTTAGGGCAAGTGGGAGATTGTTAGGATTAGTGTCTTTAAATCTTATTACATGATGTTATGTATGACATTATGTATGACTTAATGTTGTGTTTAATAAAGTTGTTTTATTTTTATCTAAAATAATTGTAACATGAATATTTGGACATTATCATATAGTCCATGAGATGCATAGTATGTGATTTATGGGATTTAGTCACAGAAGATATAACTCACAAGTTCTTTGTAAACTCAGAATTTTAGTTCGTAGTCATTGATGAAATTGGACGTTTCATCTGCAAAGACTATAACACATCAACTAAGATGATTTGTCTTGATCATGAAAATGGAGATTTCTAGTTGATATGTTGTTATGTTTTAAGAGTTAAAACATATTAAACTAGACCGGTGTGAGATTTATTATTCTCCTAACGACTGTCAAAAGAATAATAAACTCATGACTTATATGTACATGAACTCTTAATCCTGAAAGAATAATGGACTTGATCATGAGGTATAGGTTGCTTTGATATATCAGGAGTGAGATCTAGAGTTACAGTAAAAAACCTCAGTATATTGGGCAACTACATTTAATGTTGATGGAATATATATTCTCAAGATGGAATTCATAATCTCTTAACGGAGATACAAAATATTCCCTTGAGATAAATTTAATGGGTTTGTTATTCAGAATGTTAGGCCTAACTACTCTAGTAAATTATTGCTAGAGTATATATTTATAAAATTGAATTTCATAAATATATGATGAATAACTTAAAGGATTAAACCGGGAACTCAATGATAAGATGTAGTAATTTACAAAGTGGCAGTCTACATTCATGACTTTGTATTACTACGAATATTTTATAAAGGGGTTGCATGTACAATAAAGTCTTGGGATATAATTTATAGATAAGGCCTAGAGTGCAACTATATTTATATAGTGGTATTAAATATAGTTAATGATAACTTTGGACTTGTCAAGAGTTGACAGAAAAGCCCAAGGCCCATTGAAGCTGGTATCTTATTGGTCCATTTTGGTCCTACTCCAAGCTATATACTAAAGCCCAATTGGAAAGGCTCAAAAGGCCAGCTCGATTAAATAATCGGTTAGATACAAAAGGAGAAACATACAGGATTTTCTGTAGGAATTTTTATATTCGAGATATATGTGAGAGTGAGACACTCTAACATTCACCTTTGAAAACTGATTGAGGGACCACACATCTTGGGCGAAAAGTGGAATTGGAGTGAAAATCAAAAGTATTTCCGAGTGCTTCCGATCTTTGTTTTTGAAATTCAACACACCAAGGTACGCTCTCTTGTTCTTGAATTCTGAAACTTACATAGTGCATGTTATCGATTGTGAATGAAGTAGATCCGTTAAATTTCCACTGCGTATGTTTTGTATAAGATACAAACCATGTTTAATCCTACACAATATATATAGTTTATTATAATATATATTTTTTGGTAACCTGTTTATTATAATATATATATATATATATATATATATATATATATATATATATACTATTGCACTTTTTTTTTAGTTAAAGACTAGTACTATAACACAGTTAAAGGGAATAAAAAATATAGGCCACGTGAGTGACATGACCATTTGGATGGGTAAAAAGTGAACATGAAGACTTGTTTTTTCACTTCCTACCACTGACCACAAGTTTCAAAATTTTACATTGAGATTCACATAGCCGGATAAAACAAAGAAAAAGAAAAAGTGGGGAAGAAAGAACTTGCTAGAAGTAAAAGAAGAGAAGTTCATGAAGAAGGAGAAGAAGTTCATGAGGCAGCATCAGAGAACTGAAAAGAAGCAATAGCTTAATCGATCTGCAGTAATAGGTGAAGAAAATTTTCAAAGATTCACAAAAGCCTCAACAACTTCTTCTATTTTTATTCTTCTTCAAAGGTCTTCAAATTCTTAGAAATCTACAACAAAACAAAGGAAGTTTTTTTTTTTTTTTTTTTTTAATTTTAATTTAGGCCCGGTATCCATTTACCAGATGAAATTCGATATTCGCTCTAGTATTGCCAGAATGACTCCGATACGGCTGGTATTTAAACCGAGATGAAATACTAGCGTTTCGGTACTAACCTAGGTTTCGGTATGGTAAATACTGGCCGTACCGATTGGTACGGTACGAAATCAACTACATTGATTTAAACCTGACCTATTCCAAAATTTAAAAAGAAATCATCATAGAGTGGATGTTATAAGTTAATATTTTATTGTGTGTGCGCGCGCGCGCGTGTATGTATGTGTGTGTGTGTGTGTGTATATAATGCTTACAATAAATAGTTCAAACTTGAGGTACAAGATAAAATTTTTTTAAATTATTATCTCATCTATTCAACAATTTGAAGTATAGGATGCTATCAAATTTCTTTTTTAATTTGATAATTGGGGGAGGGGCAATTCACACTCTAAATGTCAGTTAAAAACACACAAAAATGTCAATTAAATTACAGGACTTTGACAAGATACCAACTATTCTAACCATACCTATAAAGTTTCACATAAGAACAAACCCTTCCTCCAAGGTAGGAAATAATGGTTTTTTTTTTTGGGGGGGGGGGGGCGGGGGAATTTTTCGGGTGAAAAAGAGAAATATACTCATTTTTGCAAAGTCTCTTATTTCATTTCTTTTTTTTACATTATTAATACTAGGAGATCAAATTAATGGATTATAACGAATCAAGGGGGTCTTTTTTTTTTAAGTATTATTTATAATGAATACATTTCTTTTTCTTTTCTTTTTTTTTTGAGAAGGAAATACGTTTCTTTTAGATCATGATTATATTTAAATTTTTATAGACTATGATTTATAAAATTTATAAAATATCATTTTAGTTTTAGATCTTTCAATAATAACTCTTTACTCTCATGAATATTTCAAATTTATTCACGTATCATTCTAGTAATTATTCTATTTGATTGTATAGTATATGTCCAACTATGCAATGCACATAACACTAAATAGATACTCATTCTTTTTTCACACTAGAAATTATTTGTCTTTTTTAATCTTTAGATTATATCAATTTAAATTCTGTAATTAGTCAAACTAGTCGCTAACTCGTGTGATGCACGTGATAGTTAAATAAGAAAATAATTAATCAACCTCACGGTAAAAGAAAAGGCTAAAGGAATCGATAAGAGGTTGATTTGTTCATCAAGAAAAAACCTTAAAAAAAGTAAAAGAAAGGGAAAACTATTGGCAAAGAATTGCAACTATTTGTATGTTTACTTGGCTTGGCTCAAAGCTAGAATCCAAATTTAATTTTTCAACAATAAAAACATACAACTTCATATTAATTATAAATCAACCTCACTACACGAATCTAGTTTTCGCTCTACTATATTTTTGGAGATCATGCTCCTAAACATTCAATGTGTCAAGAATTTCAATAAACACTATTGCCGCCTCTATCTTTGTTCTAGACATTTAATTTACACATAAACCAATAGCAACTACAATTAGACAATCTTGACCCAAGCATTCTCTTTATAAAATCTCATTTCTTTCCTTTAAACTTGCATGTCAAAAGTGATTTCTAGCAAATATTACATTTACACAAAATCTAAGCAACCTAACTCACCTTACATCTTATAATTAAGCTAATAAAATCTTATAATTTCATTTTACAACTATAACGTCTTGCTCATTAAAAGGTCGTACTCAATGCATAAAACTTTTGCTCATTAAAATGCATATGAGTAGGTTTTGCCTTTCGTAGTTGTGTGCTCTTACTATGCAGAAAAAATAAAAATAAAAATAAAAACACCTTAGACTTTCTTGAATTTTGACATCTTATAACATTGCGCATCATCAAACAAAATTAGCATGAGATAATGTTGTTTCTATGAAGTGAACAAATCTGAAACAAAATTAATGCGTAAAATTCTAAATAGAATTACAATTCAACCAAGCATCAATAATTTCAAGAATTAAAAACAAAAGAATCAAAAGTAGAACTCAAAGCTTTTTGTCATATAAGCAAAAATCACAAATTCTCTTTTTAAATAGCCTGCATTTCCTACATTTTTTTTACAACAATTGAAATAAAAAGAAATAAAAAGCTCTAATTTATTTAAATAGCCCGCATTTCCTACATTTTTTTTTACAATAATTGAAAAAAAATCACACACACACACATGCGAAAAGAAAGAAGTGAAAGGATGGTAGTAAAATATAATGTGATCACTTAATTTAGTGCCACTGAGCACCCATTCTCTTGCAATAAATTCATCAAAAAACTGATATGCATCTTCGACTAACATTGTTCTTTTCAAAGTATCCTTCATAATAAAATATATATCAGTGCCCAAAAGAACTACAACCAATTAAGACAACTAAAACCCAAATACCTTAATGAAAACCAATCCAAATAATAATAATATATAAAATAAAAACCTTATCTGGTAGTGGCAAATTTTTTAGATATGGGTTCTCATTTAAACTCTTATTTTCTTTTCTAAGAAACTCTTCCTTATATATATATATATTTATATATATATATATATATATATATATATATATATATATATATAGATAATTATGTTTTCCGGATAAGCAATAAGTAGTTCAAAACTTCATAGTTGTCATGCTTTTCATAAGAATAACCCACCAAATTGTTCAAAAAGTTTTTCAAAGGCACAAACCATAACATTTAGTAGCTCTATAAAATTCTTTCATGATTTCTTAGGTTTCTTTCTACTAGGCCAAATTTTATAAAATTTGTAGCAATTAAGCAAATAGAGAATGACAGCTATGACAACTATGGCCAAATTTTAAAGAATGTCCGTGCTATACTTCTCATTGCTGATTCTACGCTTGTGCAATTCAAGTCTGGCAGCTTTTCAGCAGCAATTGCATGATGGGGATCTTGCCTACCATATCCATTTTTAGGTGTTTAGAACTTTTCTCTACACCTACACACCAATCATTATGATTAAACTATCACTGTTAGCTCTGATGCATACTGCAGATCACTGATTTTGTTGGTCCATGATTGTAAGAATTTACAAATAAGATAAAAACTGAACCTCTAGCTTACTATTGTCATAAGGTAAGGCAGTATTTGTAACATTTGAATTAATGTCAATATCAATCAATCGTTGTTATTAATAATGTCATAAACGATGACATGGTTTGTCTTTATAAAGGGTGGAAGAACATAATTCTTTAGTACGCAGCTCCTAATCTACAATTGAAAATATTATCTGCAAAATAAGATCATTCTTATCTGATTAATATCATTATAAACGGAAAAAAGAATAATTGTTTATAATATTTTGTTTTTTGCATCAAATAAGGAAATAAACACCAAACATCAAATTTATTTTAGAAAACTACAAAGCTTTTTGCATCAAATAGGGAAATTAACACCAAAGAACAAATTTATTTTAGAAAACAACAAAAGTAATGTGAAAAACTTAAGGACATTTATATATGTTATTAAAAAAATCACATAAACAAAGAGGGAAAGGCTTACCTAACACCAATATGCAGGATTTGTTACAGAAAGAAGACTCTCATTGGAGTTCTCTTTGAGAAATCTTCAATTAAGGTATTTATTTACTTGATCTTCGAGATGCAGAAGTTAAATGAGGTTTATTTGAAGCAGCAACTGTAATAGCTAAAATTTAAAATTATTTAAATGCTTACGTGCCAGATTGGTATAGCTTATTTTTCAGCTTTTGGAAAATGGGGTTATTTGAAAAGGCTGTTCCTATAGAAAAAGTATTCTGAAAAAAGGTTACCACACAGGCACATGGCTTAATAATGATAAGGATATATCTAAGCATATCAGAAAGTGGAAGACCCTCCGACCTCATTGATCACTTGAATATCCAATATACATTATATGTTGCTCTCATTTAAATTCACACAATCACCATTGCAGCTTTCTTTGGCTGACAACATAAGCATGAAACATTACACTGATTTAGAATGATTTAATTCAAATTAAAAGACGATCTATTTGCTAGCTTAGGGATGTGCAGTAGAATGAACAGAACAAATGAAGCAAGATGAGACGTGGCATACCTCATAGAGTTCATCTAATAGAAGTATCAATTGGTGACCAAATGAGATTCTTGAATTATCATCAACTAAATCATCCATCTTTGGGTTCCCAGACACGTCCCTGATAAAATGTTGAAATGCACATCTTTAATTTGAATACAAATAGAAATCTAAAAACATTAAGATTATAAGATTTCATTTTTCTTTGCCTATTCTAAGACTTAACAGAACAAATAAATTTCTACCACAAACCTTAACAATAAATGTAGAAAGTTTGCAAATTAGTGTATATGTGATTTGATAGACCTACTGCAAGGTATTCATTTAGTTTTCATGTTTTTGTTTCAAGTGCTAATGACGATGAGTTAAAGAAAGTGAAGCATGTGGTTCAGTATGGAGTTTCATCATGTATTACTTGGCCGTAGACACTTATTTTCTTCAGTGAACCATGAACATCCAAAAAATGTCCCTATTTAAGATTTGCCTTCATCACTCAGCTATACACAAACTTGCTTACAAAATGGTTTCTAAAAATAAATAAATAAATTGCTGACTGCAATAAGTCAAACAAATTGTACATATTAAGTTGAAGTTCTATAATAGGAATTATACCCTCATATTCAAATTCAGCTCCAGCTGCATTCCCTGCATCAAAACCAAGCTTGGCTCAATAAACGGATAACATAATATATTAAATATTAACTGAAGGGACTTTCAAAATAGGCCAACTAACACAATAGAGTTTGGTAAGTATAAGTAAAGCGGCAAATAGTTTTAAGTCCCTACCAAGTGAGCAAAAACAACCTTACCATGTGGCTGGGGACCATTCTAAGCAGTAGGATGTAAAAAGAAATAAACAAACCAAAAATTTATAGTCTTTTTGTAAAAGAATCAAGATGCAAACAAACACCAAAGTTGACATTCAATGGCTTTAGTGTGTGAACTGTACGAACCTTACCATAACTAACAATAAAATTCGTAGATTAAAAATCAATATTAGAATTACCATAACTTACAGTGGTGTACCTATTTCCATTTTTGACATTCATCAGGCCTTTTCCATTTATATCCTGTGAGTTTTTTAATAAGATTTAAGCTTTCCCACTCTCCCCTCATTCACCAGGGGCTGTTGAACCACTAAGCTACAAATATAATTCCTATGTCAGTATTTGTTGTTGAAATTGTAACTTGGTCAAAAATATAAGTTATATAACTCAGTTATATATGATTATGCAAGATGGGCATGGTATTGGATATTATAAATTTGAGGAAGAGATTTAGAGAAAGGGTTGAGAAAGACTTAACAAATAGCAAGCTTTAATGAATGCCTCTATTATTATGCCAAATCAAACGGCATATTACATATTTTTAAATGAATTTTAAGTTGGATGATACAAAAAAAAAAAATCAATACCAATGATGTAAACTTTTTTTTCCTGCAAAAGAAACAAAACGTTGAATTTATGGCTTGAGTGAAACTTACAAAATACAGATTGTGTTTGAACAAAGTAAATTAGCCAAACAAACTCTTAGAATCATAAGGAAGAAAGGACAAACACAAGCATCAAATCATCAACAACAGGTTATTAACTTCCAAAATTAAAACTTTAACTCCTAATCCTTTACAGCTAAGACATAGGCATAATCTAAAAAAAAAAAACTAAATACAAAAGCTGCTGCTCTTGGCCTAATATGCGGAGCACTTATCCTAAAACAAGTAAGATTGCTGAAAATAATAACATGTAGATAGTCTTTCAATTGAAATTCTTACCTCAGGTTCAGAATTTGCTCTTCAAAGAAGGCTGGCTTCAATTGCAGATTCCTTGATTTTAGCGTTGGGATTCAGATTTTGCTCTCCAATCTTCAATCAATCTCTCAAGAGAATGAGTCGCATAATAGGTCAAGTCGGGACTGTGGGTATTAAGGGCCCGTTTGTAGAGGAGTTGGAGTTGAGTTGTAGTTTTTTGAAATACGTGTGGTAGGTGAAAAAGTGTATGAAAATTTGTGTAAAATTATTTAAAATTTGGTAGATTGGTTTTGAATCACTCTACAAAATAGGCCCTAAATCTTCTTAGGTTTATTAGGTTTTTATGTATTATCGGGTTCTAGAGAAAAAAAAAAAATCAGAATTTTTGTTTTTTTTTTTTTAAATGATGCTGACGTGAAAAATAGTGGTGCCAGCAGAAGTTTCGGTTTTATATATACTAGTGTATATATATATGATTTTTTTTTTTATGATACTTTGATAGTAAGACTTTTTTTTCCCATGAACAAACTCCTTCCAAACATTTTTCTTTGCTTAGATCAAATTCGCGCATTCTTTTCAAAAAATTCGATCAAATACGTGTTCAGCGACAGGTACGTAAACTTTTGTGGACTCGATAGAAGTTTTTGTAAACTTTTGCCACAACAAAAAATACGTATTACACTATTACGTACCACAGTATTAGTAAACAATTTCATGTACTTTCTCCACTAATAATGGTGTCAACAAATGTTATAGATACTCATCAAAAAAAAAAAAAAATGTTATAGATAAAAAGAAATAAGTAAATATGTTTTTTAATCCTCAACTTTTAAGGTTAGTTTCGTTTTTCTTCAACAAATTCTCTGTATTTATTTCGTTCTTACTATTTAGAACACATAGATGCTTGAGTGGTTTTAGAGATTGGCGATACTGCTTGCAACTTGGCAGAAAGCCTGATTTTTTGTAGTATTGATGAGTTGGCTATGGTAAGGTAGCTCCACATCAAACCCAGGGTGGTCACAGGACTAGCCTGATGTGGAAATGTTAGATTCTAAGATGTTAGGAACTAATGTATTAGAATTTCAATGTGTATTATGTTGGCAAATCATGATCAAAACATAAAGTCTAGGTTTAGGCTTGCTCAAAGTGTGATTTAACGTAAAATTGGAATCGAGTGATTGCAGGATTTATTGGACAAAATCTGTAAGGCTCAATCAATCGAAAATTAGACTCAATCGATCGAAACTCGTGCAGATTTAATTTTCTGCAGAAATTCCAATTCAGCCCAAGCTTATATGACGTGTAGGGTTAAGTGTTTTACTTCAAGTATAAAAGGAAAAACCCTAGCTGCATTTTAGAGGTCTTTTGAGTGTTGTGTGTTGAATCTTCTTTGAGATCTAAAGGTGTTTACCTTCATACACACACATAGAGTTGTCAAGATCGAGATTCACATCAAGAACTTCATGATCTCTTCAATTGCTGCATAAAGAACTTTAAATAAGATGCGAAACCTTTGAGTGGAGTCTCAAAGTCACAAATAGAAAAACTTGTGGTTGCTATAGATTAAGGAAAGAAGTAGTCCGTGGACTCGGAGCTGTCACGTGGTCATGGTAATAAGTTTTCTACTCGAGGTAGCAATAGGATGTTAGTGGTCGAAATTCTATTGTAAAAACTTCAATTCTTTCATAGTGAATATGTTTTTTATCTTGAGAATAGTTAGGTTAAATCATTCCCAGGTTTTTTACCGGTTAGGTTTTCTTAGGTCATCATATCGTGGTGTTCTTTATATTTTCGCATTATTTGCATGATATGATATTTATTGTGTTAACCTAAAACTGAATAACTTATCTAAGTAATCACTTGACTAAATAACTAGGTTAAACAACTTGTATTAAAGGGGGTCTAAAAACGTACAGAAAAAAATTATATTATATATAAAATTTAAAAATTTAAAGATTTTTTACCTTTGAAAAATATGTGATCACCCTAAATATTTTTATGCCCAACATAATTAAACTTTGGATAAAATTTGACCAAAAAAACTTGGTTATAGACTAAGGCTATAACTCTGCTTAATTTATTTTTTATTTGATGTGAATTTGATAAATTCACCACTGGATTCCATTTCCTCTTATATCTTCCATGCTTACAAAAGTTCAACAAGATCAAAGATTAATAGCTATGTTATCGATCAATCAAATGTTTAAATTTCGAGTTGTAATATAAAATTATACACAATAAAATAAGTTTATGGATCGAATAGTAAATAACATGTGTTTTAAAAATATAAAGAGTATACAATTCAACGGTTAGATTTTTAAAATACGTAATCATGTCAATTTGTTTAGTGAGAGTTGTAGCCATAAACTATAACTAAGTTTGTAGCCAAATTTTGTCCTTAAACTTTAGTTCCATTAACAATATATTATACCCTTACAAATATGAAGTTTTCTTTTTATTAAATTTTGTATAATTTAAGTTTCATAATGACTACCCTGAAAAAAATTCCTAAAACCGTCACTGAGATATGGAGATTGCTTTGTTTGTAGCCTATTTAGAGATTGGGATTGCCAATTTCTTGTTTTGATGCCGAGAAAATGCCAAAAACTCTAGGTTGTTTTATATCTCTATGTAGATTTTAAATTTTAGAAAATGATTTGAAATTTAATTTATATGGCTTTGGCTTGTTTTGATTGAGATGGTATGTCCTAATTGAACCAACTAGCACTTGCTACAGCTTAGGTGGTTTTTAACTATTACATCATTAACATGAAAGAAAGCATTATAAACAATCTCAAATATTAGAAAATAAAATAATTTTTTTTGAATTTTAAGAACTAAAATCAAAATTACCTCCTTCGCCAAAAAAAAAAAAAATCAAAATCAAAACTCAATCTTAATTATAGGGTGTAATTTGCCCTGAGTAATTTTTATTATTATTCTCTGGACAATGAAAAATTAATTAATTAATTGACATGGTTTGGGATAGATTCAATAGGATTCATATCTATGGCTTCTGCTCATTGAAGATGAATCATGTAAACTATTAGGCTAAGAAAGTAATTGTTCTTCACCATCAAGTCAAGACACTAATGAATTTTTTTTTTCACATGGATGGAATTCAAGCCAAGTTTCTTATTTGACAGAAAAAAAATATATATATATATATATATATATATTTTTACTAATTAAACCAACTTGAACCCACATCCACATGGAAATATGATAATTAAATAGATTGGTATGACATATTGAATGTAACTTACATGCAGCCTTGTAATTAATTTTATTTATTTATAAAATTAGTAGTAATCTTAGCATTTTTAAAAATTTAATCAACTTATTTTTTCTTTTTCTAATGAACGAAAATAAAAAAGTAATCTAATTCATTTATTCCAAGTAGTTCTGATGAGTTCATCAAATTTACTCGTTCAAGCATCTCTGGTTTTAAGCACCTCTTGTTCATCAAATAAGAAGCCAATTGCTACAACCAAAGATTAATGTGCAATTTAGTATTAAGGGTCTTAGATATTGGTATCATGACAATGTTTGGCTACACTCATTCTCGATCAAATTCATTATGAAATTTCAATGTAAAATTTTTTCACGATTCATATTAGTATCAATTATATGCATGGCATGTCCCGTTATTTCAACCATTGTATATCCACAAACATAAATCTTGTTTCTCACTCTGAGCGTATGTTGCATGTCTACTTTATGTTCTACTAATTGTAGTTTGTCACAATTTTTTTTCTCATAAAATATATCCAATGATTAAAAAAAAAATATATATCAGATGAAATAGAAATGGAACACTTAGAATTGGATAGAGAATTTTTTTTTATTTAAATATCCACAACATATACAAGTAAATTATTTTTTCTAAATTCATGTGCACTTACAGACACGACACAAAGACCATCCACATCCGGGGATTTCCATATATCAAAGCTGGAAAGGCAAATTTCCTCCCCCATAAATGTGTCAACCTAATTTTGTTATTCTTTAAATACCAATGCATAGCAATCATGAAGAACACAAATATTTTTTGAAAACTTCTATAAAGATGGGAAAGCTCTCCCCAACTTATTACTTTTTTATTGTCGGATTATGAGCTATGTTATTCTACCTCAAAATTAATTAGTGATGAAGAAGACACACTCAAATATTTTATGGCATTCAACATCACACCATACGAGTCTGTTTTTAGAGTGATTGTAGAGAGTTAAATTGTGGTCTCCCAACAATTACCCTTGTTGCCTTTGCGTCAAGTACAATTCTCTTTATATATATTATTTCTATCCATGTTGTTCTTGCTCATCAAATATCATTTGGTTTTCCAAAGAAAATTATAGATATACAGGAAATTCATACAGAAAATAATGAAGTTTGATCATATTCACCATTTGATTGTTTTCTATATAATAACATCACGTCACAAGCATTGATTTAAAGCACTCTCTCTCTTTATATCAAGTTATCAACAACATAATAATAATGTGTGTTAGTTTCCATTTTATACTAAAATAAATATGGCATTGATTAGTAACTGATACTTCTCAATTTTATTGTCATAATCTAGTTTGTGAACTATTGGTAATGGTGGACAGGAAGCTGTGCTCTGAAGAATTTGGTGGATCTGATGCTGACTGCAAATCGAAGTCATGGTTTTTCAGAGGTCGTGGTGGTCATTGGTCTTTCAATTTCCCCTCGCCAATGATTAGGAAAAAACATGTTAGGCGGACATAGGATCTTGCAGTGCTGAGTGCAATGATCAATGTTGTAATAACTCGTGTGCACAGTATTACTATGGAGAAGGTCGTGGATATTGTTATGAGACCGGAGCTGCATGCAGGTGCTGAAGTTTCTAATTGTGCTTGTCGTTGCATGTATATGTGCAAGGCACGTATAACTTCAATATCTTATACTTGAAGATAATACAAGTTATATCTCGAAAATTTATGGTTGCTTCAAGTAATTATCTTCATCTACAGCAAATTGATACACTATATATAAGTTAGATCTAAAAACTTATAGTTGCCTCAAGTTGCTATCTTTATCTACAATAAATTGATACGCTATACATGTACTAAATGACTAATATTTAGTATTAAAAATTCAGATAAAATACATAATTATGTTATAGTCTGTAATCAGAAATTAATCATAGAATTTTTTTTGTGGATAAACAAACACATCCACATACACACACAAAGGGCGCAGAAGGAGAAAGGATGAGGTTCTAACTTCTAACATAAAAACACACCGCATACTCCACTTACATAAAATTGAATCATTATAATTAAAACCGTAAAACTCTTTATTATTACTAAATCACATTTAAAGATTCTAAAAACCCAAAATAATAATAATAATAATAATAATAATAATAATAATAATAATAATAATAATAATAATAATAATAATAATAAAAGCTCCTTCGATTTAAAAAGATTAGAATTCGTTTGCTTAAACTTACGTTCCATTTGTTTTGATGTAAAATATTTTCAAGTTTTTGGAATGACCAAATACGTGAAAATGCAAACCACCACAAGCCACCCCAAATGAGCAAAAACCACCAATAGCCACCCCAACATAAACCATCAAACCACCACCAACCACTCCAAAAACCAAATACTGGAAGAGAAAAAAAGATAGCCACCACTTAAAAATCTAATTGTTAAACCACAAATCTGACCACAAACCACCAACAATCCACAATATATGAGCATTAAATCACAAATCCGACCAAACCACTCCATAACCACCCAAAAGAAAGCCAAAAAAAAAAAAAAAAACTCACAAACCCATATTGAAAACCCAAAAACCCACCGAGCCAAAAACTCAGATTGGAGGGGCTCGGCCACCATTCACTATAGAAACAACTTGCAAAGATGAATGTTTAGACCCCCAATTCCAAAATTACCAACACAAGCTTATACACAAACAATATATGTGCGGAATGATGAATATGAGCTTAACCCAAATTGGTAACACACTCTAAACCATAATTAATTACAAACACAGCAGCAATTAAAAGGTAAAGAGTAAGGGAAGAAAGATGCAAACACAAAGATAACACGGTGATGTGTTATCGAAGAGGAAACTGAAGTACTCAGCAAAAAACCTCTCCGCCGCCCTCTAAGCGGTCAATAATCTACTAGAGAATGAAGTTAGGATATATGAATAGCAGAAGACCCTCCAAGCCTAATCTACCTAGTGCACCTAAGCCTTCCAAGTTTCTTGCTCCAACGGGTTTCGCCGAATCTTGTCTTCTCTAACTTACCGGATCTCGCAATAAGCTCATTGCATCAACTAAATGAATTGGTCCCTTTGAACCTTCCCAAGCACCAAAACTCCTCCTCACTGGTATGGGTATGGTGAGATAAGGATTTGGCTAAATATACCTCTCAAGGATGTGATAATGGAGAGGGTGAGAGTAGAGGAATTTGGAAAATCAAATGATGAAGATTGTGGATAAGTCAATCTTGTTTTTCTCTAGGGTTTCTCTCTCAAAATTCTCTCTAGAAGCTTTCTACATTTCTTGGGTATAAGGGTATTTATAGTAGGGTGTATGAATAATGTGAAACGTCAATTTTCATCCAAACAGGCATTCTAGTGACTCAACCTCGCAACTGAAACGAGTAGCGAGTTTGAGTCGCGAGCTAATTGTCCGGCTAGACCGGAAGTTTTGTCTTGTAGTTCTCTAATTGTCACAACCCTTCAGCTCCCTTGCATGCTCCACATGTGTGTCACCTTTGGCAACTTGCTAGTCGCAAGCTAGTTGCGAGATCCAAGTCGTGAGGCTCTTCTTAAGTGCACACATTTAAGGTTTATTCACACTCTCTCACACACTACCCTTATATAATTCCCACCTAAATACAAGGTAACTAATTGCTAAATTACAAGCAAATTTGGCACGGAATAAAGCCAACACTTGATTGAATAAATTCAACCTTACAAAACGGAACTACAATCTACCATCAATGTCGACCCATGTCTCCATCCCAGCCATCTACCGCCACCCTTAAACCCTAACACCCATGACCCATAAATCATCCAAAAACCCAAATCCCTACACCACACAAGCCCAGTGAAAAGGAAGAAAAAGAAAACCCTAAAACTAAGAACCTATTAATGAGTCAACGATCATGGAGGTGGCCAAGAATCGATGGAGCCAATGAACGTTTAAGAATAACAAGAACTTAGGTAGAGCCGATGATGGTTGGCAATCGGCAAAGGGTTGAGCCGGTGTTGGGTGGCACTAGTGAAAGGTAGAGCCGATTATAGGTTGTGTTGAAGAAGGTGGAGCCAGTAGGAGAGAAGGATCAATGGTGGACTCAAGCTGGGTTATGAGTACCAAAGAACTCGAGAGAAGCGATGAGAGGGAGAGAGGAATGTAGATGTATTCTCAGGTGGTGATTGAGAGAGCTGCAAATGTAAAATATTTTACCAATATTTCAATTGTAAAACCATTTTACAAATTTTTCCTGCCTTAGTTGTTTTAGTTGATTGGAAATATATTACTGTTGACCAAATGAATGTTTACCTTTAAAACAAACACCATAAAATATGAAAATATTTTCATGAAAATATTTTATATTCAAGAACAAAACGGAACATTAAAAGAAAAAATAATTGATTTAATAGGATCTTGCCTAAATATAAATTCAAATTCTACCAAATATATTAGGATCAAGCTGCTCCACGAAATGTTGTCGCTACCATAAGTTATAATTTGTAAATGAGATTGTTGAGAATCTTACAATTAGCCTTGTAAGGACTCATGTCTAAGAACCCGGCAACGCCTAGCCTCACGAATCACAAGGGCTCAAGTCTACAGACCCAATATATAGCTTCTTAAAAGAGCGCAAATTATTGAACTAAATGCTTGCAAGGCTCATTTGGGAACAATTTATTCAGCTGAAACTGAAATTTTTTTTACCTTTTAAGAAATCCTATAGGTAAAGCTAAAAAATTGCAGTTGAAATAGTAATAGTGCGACTTATGAATAAGTCCATAAAACATGCAATGACATTCATGAATAGTTACAAAAATAAGTTAAATAGTAAAAGAAGCTTCCCAAATAGCTTATCCCTAAATACAAACTTTAGTCTCATGAGCACTTTCCCCCCAAGTATACCCAACCCAACATTTTGCCCTTTAAGAGGGCTCAAGTCTATAGAGCCTAATACTTAGCCTCATGAGGAATTCAAATTAACAAATCAAACACTTAGTGTGCGTTTAGAGTCTTAGAAGGATTAATGATAGGCTAAAAATGTATTAACCCCTTGTAATAAATTAACTAATTAATTAGCCAAGTTTATTAATTAGATTCAATTTCATGCAATGAAGATGTGGTAGCACAAACAAATCACTAACTAAGTTAAAATGTAGCGGAAAAATAAAGTTAACACGGTGATTTGTTTACGAATGAGAAAAGCTTGCAGAGGCAAAATAGCACATGAGGTGATTTTAGAGGTCTTACTCACTTGAGAATCCACTGATTACTACAACAAGTGAGTTACATCCAGTAAAGGATGCAATTCTTAGTACTGCCATGTACCAACCTACATTTAAAATACCTGGGTACACAGTTGGACTTGTTCTGTAATGACAATCTCTACTTTTCAATGCACGACTCTTCAGTACGTGACCTAAGGGAATTAAATATGCGACGAATCTCGATACAGCGACTTACTCCCACTTCAACTTGAGAAAGATGTTGGCTGCAAAGTTCTTCGGTTCATCGCCTACGATCGAAGATCACGAAACTCCTTGGTCACATGAAAACCCGACGGCGTACAAACTGCAGTAAGCAAGTTCAAGAGAAAGATAAACTAGGAAAAAATTCTATCTCGGGTCACAATTTGCATGAACAAAACTTTGCCATAAAGTTTCGTCTAGTATGCGAGCGAAATTTGGAGACGACCCTTAAAATAATCCTTATATATGTTTAGAGTTGTGAGAAAAAAAAAAGTCTAAATATGTATACACGGATTGGTGTGAAATTAAATGTTTGGAAAACTGATTTTCATAAATTTCGAGTAAGATAGGTTATCTATCGAGCGGTTGTCGAACATCGGGCTAAATCTGCATATTTTACTAACCTTGATAGATACTATATGTCGCAAGTGGTTATCAAGACTTTTAAAATCCAACACTTCTTTATTTGTTTCTTGGGGGACAGTTGATTTGCATGGCTTCAATAGTTGGACTTGAATTTTGTTCCATGAAGTATTAAACACATCATCAGATCTGTCCAAATTACAAGTAAAATGCATTTTGTCATAGGATTAGCTAACTCTACATGACGTATGTTCATCTAACTATGACTCACATATGTCCTAACTAATAGTAAAAAATAAAATTATTTCACTATTTAGCTTATTTTTGGCACTATTCATGGGATTCACATTACACTTTTTTTGATCATAATTCATGGACATACACTGTATTATTTTCAACTGCATTGCTTTTCTCTTTATCTGCAAGTCTTTTTTCAAATAATAATTTTTCAAGTTTCAGCAAGTAAATACAATAGTGGTATCGAAACACACTCTTATTCTCACAAAAATCAAATTTACATACTACCATATCTAGCCTTACAAGAGCTCAAGTCTCGGGCTGCCATCGCTTAGCCTCATCGAGCGGGGCTAGCCTAACAAATTTGGCGGCCTAAGAAGATATCTTTAGACATTGGGGGCATTCTAGTAGAGAGTCTTGGGCAATGCGCCTAGGCATAGGAGTTGAACCCCTCATGTTCACTGAACAGCTCATGAGGGCTCATGTCCTAAGGACTCAACAATTAGCCTCGTCATGGCCCAAGTCTAAAGACCCAAAAAGTCCTTTTCTTAGAAGGGATCAAATTTGAAGTGTAGGTGGAATCACAACATGATCTGGATCCCAATATGGCAATATTAATAATACTATAACGCTTGAAAAGAGGATGTACATGTGTTGCCCTAGTAGGGTGTGAGATGCCGGACCTACTTTACAAAATTCTTGAATTAACATTATGCTTAAGCCTAAAGAAACATTCAAATCTTACCAACTGCACCACCATCTTTCAATATCTTACTGCCAATATCTTTACAATTTTTTTCTTCAATTGCTTTTCTAGTGTGTGATATTGACACTTTTTCACGTCATCTAATTCTGTTATAGTTAACAAAAATGCGCCAAGAAAGCACAATCACAAGAAAAGGTAAATACGCTTATAAAAGAAAATTACAAAATAGGTAAATATCTCAAAAAGAAAACTACAAGGGAAGTAAATATTATCATAAGATCAACAACTAACAGGGTAATTCCATATTTTAAGAATACTACCATGCCTATTGAAAAAAACAAAATGGGTACACATGGGTGGTATGTAATTTACATTTTATAATAACGAAAATAAAACTATGTATCATGGTGTGCATAAATTGCTGATTTTTGGTGTCCATACATTGCATTAGTAACGCAAATGGAATGGAATATAAAGGGCTACTACTTACAAACTTGAATAATTAGACAGGGTGCAGACATATATTACCCTAAACAATTTACTCTAATTCTACCATTACCATTTTCACAATCCATCAAAAAAAAGAAGAGCAGCAACTCTATAAGCTAGAAAATAAAAACTAACCAGTCCATCAAAACTAACTTAGTACATGTTAGAGCATCATAACAAACTATTGCTTTGCAAACAACAGTGTCAGACTCGTTGTAAAATAGAAGGTTCCTTCGATTCAACAACAGCATCATCCGGCTTTGGGTGATCAGCGGTGCCATGTGCCAAATTCGTTGTACACGGGAAGCGGCCTGGTATTGCAAAATATTCAGGGGCCTAATCGTGACAACTTAGAATGCCACTATTTGCTTCCAAGTCGGAGGCCATTAAGGAGCAAAGGCTTCCACTTTTGTGTGGGTTTTGGAGTGTTTTTTTGAAATGAACAAGGAGTTTAGATAAGTTGTACATGTCTGCTGAGAAAGATTTCATAACCCATTCAAGTTCTTCTGCCAAAGAAATTTTTTCAAGCCGCGCTCAGCATGTTGGGAGTCTTCAGCCACCGCACATTACTACTGCTTGTGCAAGTCCATCACAGTGCCTTCCGTAATAAAAAAAACCGCATCAATTGGGTCTCCCTCCTGAACAATGTAGCAGTGCTCTTTCGCTCAATCTTTGGTTTGAGAGAAATCGCTGGTCTTAAAAAGCAACAATTGTTCTTGCTTCGACATTGTCTTTTACGAATTTCAGCTGATCAAGAAAAATAAATATAAGTTGAAATGAAACAAATTAGTAAAAAAATATATATGTAAAAAGTAACATATGGCCCGAATCTAATGCAGCGATTAATTTATATAAAAAAAAAAAATCTTATGTAAAGTAATTGAAGAATTAATTAACGCAATATCATGTGAAATTAAAAAATAGAATGATAATAAAAATCAAAAGAAAAAATTATCTTATGTTACATCACATAAATACATTATGTCAGACCAAATATCTCAATAGCTAACATTATGATAAATGATTCCATATATGTGTGTGTATATATATGTATATAAAAAAAAATAGGCCATTATGTTTAAAAAACTAAAATTATATAAAATAATACAAAAAATGAATTATTCTTTCGAAATTTATGTAAGACTTTTGGCAATAAATTTTTTAGTCAAAGAATTTTTATTTATTTTTTAAAATTCTTGGTACTTTTTTTTTTTTTTTGGAAAGAAATGATAATCAAGTTTTATTCAAATCCAAATATTTTTTTGAACAAATAGGAAAGGAGAAATGAGGGGCACTCTTCTAACCATACAAATTCTTCCTCTCTTCTGCAAACCCAAAGACAAGAAACTTTTTGAATTGCTCGATTACAAGAATTTGGAACAAAACACGTTTAAAATGACCCAACGGCAAGAATCTCCGAACAATAAAATATGCCTTTGAGCATAATACTCACTAAGAGTTTAGCAAGGATATCAATTCCAAATTAGTGCAGTTACGGAACATCGAACTGTCAAAAAGTCCCCAAGTTTTATTATATTAGCCAAAACTTTATACTATATCTATATAATTCCCCCGAATATGTATTATTAAAAATAAAGGTACGAAGAAGAATATTTTAATATTTTATTTTAAAAAAAAGTATAATGGATGTATAAGGAACTCACATTCTTTAGAAAGGATCTAAGCAGAGATGAGGCAACGCTTGACATTGTTTTGAAGTTCTGGAGAGAAGATCAGGTATCAGGTTCTCCACACATAAACATCTTCGTCTTCTTCAGAATCTCTGATCTATGTTCCTTATAATCTCTCTTTTAATGGTATCATTAAAGGCCCGTTGAAATACAAGATCTCATGGTTTATTTTGTTGTTTTTGTCGTTTACTCGACTTCAGTCTTCTTGCATACCTTATCCCAATTTTAACAGATTTTGTAAGCAACTGTATCCACTGCATGTACATCTAACCCACCTCTACTAGTCAGTTCAATTCACCAAATTTTACAATCATACATCTCATTGTTCAACACAACTCCATTGCAGGTTCAGGTTAGAAAACAAAACTTAATTATCATGAAATTGAGACATTTGTAGTTGAGTAATAGTTTTTCTTTTTCTCAAAAAATATAAACAAAAGAAAGTCTAGAAATAGCAGTATAAAGAGGGAGGTTTACATTTGATTCTTAAAATGATTTTCCAAAACTCGAAATGTTTTCCCAATTTTGAAGCAAAGCACATCATACAAGCTCATCGATGTTTCCTGTTTGTATCATTGTTTATGTAAACATGTCACCATAAAACACTTACCCTGGAAGATTGAAAGTCAATGAGACCGTTGGAAAAATGAGGCACCATCGTGAGATGAGCGATCGCGAAGTGCCTCCATGCATCACTAAGCTTCTAAACTCATGTTTCTGTTTTCAAGACACGATTTTGCCCATTACCTAGGCTAGAAAATTTTGTGACATTCCATTAATCTAGGTGTTTCCAACAGAAATTTCTAGGGTTCAAATCTCACACCTCTCCATTATGAGCTATTAAATTTATCAAAAAATTAATAGTATCAATTTAATACTACTAATAATAATTGGTTGATTAGCATATTAAATTATTGATGTGTTATACTCTTCTTTTCTAGAAATCAAACACTCTATTCTTCATTTAGTATCAGTATAAATGGTATATTACAAACCTCTCCTCACATTAATATGAGTCATCTATGAAATTAATGCTTAATAGAGAGGTTACTTTTATGTGAGAGAAAGATGCTATAAATTAGATTTACTGAATAAGTCAAAAAATAACAAGGAGCTTAAAGTTTTTTATAAAGAAAAGAAGAGAAGAGAAAAGAATTAGGTACTCACCTGCAAATTTCCCATGAAATATGAGAATAGTACCAATTCCAAAAGATGGAAATACCAGAGTGCAAAGCAGTTTTCCATTGCTTGTAGTTACTTGTTTCAAGGTTTTGACCAAGAGAACTGCAAAAATGTCATAACTATAATGTATGAGATACTAATCTTTAAAGATTTTATAACTACCAATGCTTAAAATAAGAATCTAAACATTTTTAGGGGAAATGAACAAGTTAAAAGGAGATGTGCAGTCCTATGCTTGGGCCTTTCAAGATCACAGGTTTATGGCGCTTTGGAGATATACGAGGCCTCCCTTTACCCATTAATGAGAAAATTTTCTCAATGAAAAGAAAAAAGAAAAGAAAAACCATCACCACAGGCCTAAGGGAAGAAAACAAAAATTGAAGACCAATATTGAACTCAAACTCTCTATCACATGTACCGCTTATTTCCTTTTTATTTCGGATGAGTCAATATCTTATACCTCCTATGTGTATAATATGGCAGAGAAGAAGCTACCCAAAAGCTACACCAAAAATGTATCGGGAAATGACTATAAGCAATAGAGCAAGAAAGTATAACTTTGACACAGATGTTACTTCTTGATCACAACATTTTTTTATAACAAATATATTTGCCTAGTTCGACTCTTCTTTGATATTTAAAAATATCTATTTAGCAAAGTAGCAAAGAGCAGGGAAATTATTATTATTATCACACAAGATAAAAATTCTTTGCTCTAGCATAATTTAAGTGTATATGTGTGTTTAAGTTTCACTCTTTGGAAGCAGGCTAGAGGCGCTGCATGTGGCGCTCACACCTTGCGAGCGGTAAATACTTTTGGAGTAATCACCGCAGCCAAGGGTGCGCGTGGTGATAAGTGCAGGGAAATTATTGGTTTAACATACTGTGTGAGGAATCAATGCGAGTCAAGATCTTCTCCTGCTCACTCTTACATACTCCACAAATAAAAACATACCAGCATATTCATCTGCAATTTATTAAATGCTAAATTTATATTAATTCTATTATTTTAATTTCCTAAATGGATGAATGAGATAATCTCATGTTTAAATAACCCATCATATTTGCAAGTAATTAAAATAATAGCAAAAGATTTGGAACATCCTTTCATATTCAAAAAAACAATAGACAAGCGTGTAAGGACATTTAATGTTCTTCAAAATTTTAAACTAGGAGAAAATTAACTATTTTAGTCCTAGTGTGTTCAAACATCAAATTAAGAATTGATCGAGATAGCTTTAATATGGAATATAGCAAAAAGTCTAATATGCAAACCTCAGATTTCGCATGCCCCACCAGAAACTGTACAGAATAATTTTTGTGGAAAATCTTCAGATTCTAAGACACCAGATTGAAGGGCTTCAAGAAATATTCAAAAGTGCAAAGGACGTTGCCATTTTTAGTATCATTTAAAAGAGCAAGTATCATTTAAAAAAGACAGATTTCCAAAACTGTGGTCACAATCAAAAGAAACTCCTGAATTTCTGCCATCTACTACGATGTTGATCACACGCTAAGGTGCCAACAAGCCGCCAGTCGTTGAGTAGAGAAAAAATACCAGAAGGCTCCCAATACCTAAAAGACCAGAAAATCATTAAACATCAATAAATTCTGTAAAGATCCTACGTCCCAACGAAATATTATTAATTGTTACAACAAGAACAATTAATAATAAGAGAAAAAGAGGATTCTACTGGAGATGAAACTTCTCTTACTTATTATTTGAAGTTTTTCACCTTATAACTCTGATGGGTATTATCTTACTCAGGCCAACTATACCTCTAACCTCATCATTTTTAAGCTACTATACCAATAGACAGTAAGATGGTTAAAACACCATTGAGAACAACAGCTCAATTACATGTTTAATAACGGCAATAATCGCTCTTCGCAACCAACACTTTACAAGCAGAACTGGTTGGGAGTGTAGTACTATATCTAATAGTCACTAACCAAGTCTCTCTTACACAATACACATTATATTAAATTCAATTCATAGCAGCAGCTCAATCATCCTGTTATGATATTGTTCTTTAGGATCCTTCGAGCCTAAAAGGCATTTTTTTTCATAGAATTAATTTATTCTTCCAGTCACTACTAGCACTCTCAGACATACACTAATGCCAGGTACAGTAAGGAAATCCCAGTAATAACTCAATTGCATGTCATGGGATTTTGTTTCAGTACTACTAGGATTCTCATATATCTTTAATGCAGCTGAAAAAAAATCTGTTGCTTACAATTGAGGACCAGGTATAACGTTCAGCTTCGGTATTGAAGTGAGTAACAACAAATTTGCTTCTAGCTGCATTAAGATATTGGACAGTCCCTATACACATTATTTGTTAAGTTAGTTACAACACTGCATTCGTTTATTCCCATTTAAAAAAAGGGGATAGCAAGTTCTGAAAAGATTGTCAATATAGTGTTTGTAAAAATTAATAACATTCAATAATCTCAAATGACAATCAGCTTGGTTGGAAAGATAAGATACTTGAAAAATATATCTAGGCAAAAAAATTAATCAACCCTGATTGTTATAAGGGATTGCTACCATATTTGTTGAAATATTAAGGGGTAGAGCTCCAATCCCCTGACCCCTAGTCTTCCCTAGGATAAGGGATTAGCTACATGGGTTGAACAAAGGAAAAAGGGGATGTAAACCATGTTTGGAATGTCAAGGATCAACCCTTAGATACCATTGGTCAAATCATGTAAATCAGCTTAACAAGACTAAACAAAGCAAAGGGGATATAAACCAGGTTTTTTAAATTATTGTTATTAATTATGAAGCGCAAAGAGATCATCTCACAAACAAGTGCTTTAGATCACAGAAATAGTAGATTCGAATGGCTCAATTGGAAGGTTGAAGTAAAATATTTGACGGGTTTGGATCCATCGCTGCTATACCAAATATCGATTATAAAGTCTTAACCTGGTGATACAAGAGAACTACTCCATCAAAAGTGGATGCCATAGGTTAAAACTCTTTAAAATAAAAAAATAAAAAAATAAAAAAGATTGAACACCAACATGAGTTATTGCCTTTGCATTTCCACCACTCTGCCACCAGCCATTCATATTGGGGGTTTAATCCACTTACAAGTCCAAAAAACAAATAAAGTGAATCTATAATTTTTTTTTTCATATGTGGGTTAGTTTGAAATAAATATTTGTCAAAGCTTGACAAAACATTCGATAAAATATCAAAACTTGCCAAGAGTAAATTATAATAGATGTGAAATTGCTCCGAATCGAACTTTAGTGAGCCGGCAAGGATGTATTGAGATGAAAATTCAATGAAGCCTTGAGACCAGCACGATTATATCAAATTTTTTGTTATCTTGTTGTCCATTAGTTTTCACCAAGATAATCAGATTTGAGAAACTCTTGGCACGTATTTGGAAGAAAACAATTAATGTTGAAGAATTTTACTTTATTTGAAGATTTCGTACCTCTCATTTCTGAAAAAAATAGTCAGAGTCACCACCTGAAATATAAGGAATTTCAGTCTTCAGAGCGAATGCGATAGAAATCCATCTGTAGGACGATGATAACTTAAAAAAAATAAAGCATATAAAAAGTGGAAGCTGATTTAGAATTTAATTTAGTGGTCAAAGTCTGAATCAATTTTTGTTTTATTTTTTTTAATATTCAAAGAAATAAGAAGTAGACTAAAATTCAACATTATTGTACATGAAAACCAATATTAATTGTTGGCGAAATATAAATAAATGAACAACGCAAAATGATTGTTTTTTAAGACAACTCAATTTTCTATTAAAGGAAAGTTTATTTTACTTTGTTGAAAAACCTAATTTGGACCATAATATTTTAATTGGAAAAGTCAAACATCATACTTGATATCTCCCATAATGAACAAAATAAAATAAATGTTATATATATTGCCTCAATATTTTCCATTATTCTGATAACTAATTAATATAGTCAAGTAATAAAGTCGAGGATATTAAAATTTAATTTTTTTTAAAAAAATTAATAATTCAAATAAGGGAGGGGGATTTTGAACTGTAGGAACATACAGATATAGAAAAGCAATATACTAGTTAAGTTGCAAAGTCTCTTTGGTTAAAATTACTTTCAACTTGGTTCTTAGAAACTGTTCAGCTTTAGTCTATTTATATTATGTTCTATATTATATCCATTTTTCTTCTAGCCATGGATTGCCAAGAAACTTTTTTCTAAAGAACACAACAAAGTAGTTTGTACAGAGCCAAACAACAACATGCAGGAAGTTCCCAAATTTTTAAGGTCCTAAACAATGAATAATGATACAACCAATTACATTGTCATATATATATATATCAATACATATATAAGCCCAAAAATTAAATAGTTTGAATATTATTTTTGTTAAAATTTATATTACTAGCATAAGGCACTTTAAGGACTTGTTACACAAGGGGTTTTTTTGCTTTTTTAACAGGCTGCAAGCCACAATAATGAATTGGTTGATCACATACACATATATATTAAATTTAAAATTATCAAAATTATTCTGAAGATGAATAAAAATAGAAAAGTTAAGCAACATTTATCTACAAACCAAACAAGTAGAACAACAATAAGGCATAGGTCTCCCCTACCTGCAGAGTGGGAAGAATAGTTATAATGCTGGGATGGATCCACGGCGTAAATGTTTCTGAGCTATTTTTCCAAGCATCTGTATTCAACTCAGATTTTCCACTTTTCTAGAAGCTTCTTGTCTATGAAAACCAATGCGAAATTTCAATACCTGATATCCAGTAGATAAAGTAATATCAAAGAAGGATCGCATAACGATAGCTGTGATCCACAACTTCTTTATCTAAGCCAAATGCACTTTCTTTGCTTCATTGATCACAGAAAGATAAAAGAACAAAGGATACAATAATACTGCAATAAGTACACAAGGCAATAGTCAAATCCTGCATTCCACCTTTTAAGGTATCACTTTCCTTGGATCAATGGAGATTGTCTTTGATATCATTGTTTCTTTCACTGGATCACTTCCACCATTCTTAAGACGTTGCTTCTCTCAATGTCCTGACTATTTCTGGATAAATCAGAGGCAAGACACAAAAAAAAGTTATTGGCTCTTATTTTGCTGTCCATGTGGTGCAAAAAAAATAATGATTGAGGTATGTTTTTTTCATTCAAATAAATTAAGCTGAATTAGAATTGGTTTGATTAGCTTCAATCTAAGTGTCGTTTGTGCTATAAACTAGAATACAAGAAAGAAGTTAGTCTTTTTCTTACTAGGGAAAGGGTTTTATTGGTACAGGGGTATATATCAAGCAAAAAGAAAAGGGATGTGCGTACCTGAACACATGTCCCTTTCTTTTTATGCCACATACTGTCCTTATATGCAAAAATTCTAAGCAAAACCTTTTCCTTTTTTTTTTTCTTTATCTATTTGAAAGTTTGTTCAGTATAAATTCAAATGTTAAGAATGAGCTCTGGACTTTCTCAAAGTAGTTTATTTTATGAAAATTAACTCGAAATGACTACCCATCTCAAAGGCCACACTCAACTGCAATGTAGAAATCTTTAACAACTTTCCCCAGAATGCCTGAAAGTTCTGCAATATGTTCATTAAGAAATACACAACTAATATCTTCAAGTGTGCAGTGAGCTCTTCTCTTATATATAATGTTTAAATTTTAAGTTTTTGTATTTTAAAACCATGTTTAAAAGATAGATTTATAAAACTGAAAAGTAAGTAATATTTGATTAGCTTGAAATTTGGAATATCAAGTATAAGGACTTATGCAGAGAATATTTTCTAAAAAAGATTGTATGGAACAAACAAACACTTAAGAATAACAGAATGGGAAAATGTTATTGTTGGCACGTAAGTAGCATAGAAGAGGGAAAAAAGAAAAAAATGAACTGAATATGGCATCTTCAAATGGCAACTCATTAAAGCTAGAAAATGATGAATAATAATATAAAAAAAAAAGCTAAGAACGCAACAATTTCATAACGTTAATAGTAATGTTAAAGAGCAAAAGAAACTAACCTTGCACCGTTCCCTTGTTGGTGGCAAAAATAACTCATAACACTAACAGTTCTTTTGAGAATCTGATAACTCATAACCATATCACTTCACAATAGGGCTCTTGGCCGGGGTCTAATCTTGGGTCAATCCTATGCACTAAATCTGACACGTCTTCAAAATTGATCACGTGTTTCACATTCGTGTCTCCCTATTCAATGCTCTAGACAAAAGCTTTGGTCCTTCACCTGATTGTTCAGAAAATGTGGTAAATTTCCTAAAAGCACTATGCAGTTCTAAATATTTAATTAAAAAAATGTTCTAAATATGAGAATGTGTATTTATAAAATGTAAATTGAACCTGAATAACTCAAATAGCACGCATTTTAAAAGGCAGAGAAAGAGGAAATGGGATTTGAACAGACCATTTAAAGTGACAGAAATTGGCTTTGTTATGGTTTTTTAAAATTGCACAAGTGCAGGTGCAGGTGCAGGTGCAGGAAGCAGTTGCAAATTCTACGGCATGCCATTATATGGCAACTCCTGCCCTGCTCTTAAAACAGTTGGTACTAGTGTGTTAATTTAAGAGTTGATAAAGAAAAATTCATTTGAGCCTAAAAAATGCTACTGGTTTGGTTGAGTACTTTAATTAGTCCTCTCTTAAAATTCATTTGGGCGTCCCTCAAATTTAAGAGTTAGACTAAGAAAATCCCAACACAAATTTTTTATTTTTTTTAAAAATTTTAAACTCTCCAAAACAAACAACTTTTACTAGATCCTAAGTCAGCTTTTTCCATATCCAGCCCTACATAAAACAAGAGTAAATAATCGTACTCTCTTTTTAACATTATGAATGTCATTGAAACATTGATTAAGAAAAACAATAATAATAATAATAATAATAATAATAATAATAATAATAATAATAATAATAATAATAATATCTGGCCCTGTCCATAGCCTCTCGAAAACAAACAACTTTAACAAATTCCTAGAGTCAGCTTTTCCCTATCCCAAAATAAAACACTTTTTAAGTCCTGAGCTCCATTTTTTACGTTTGGACCCATTTGAGCAGTATCCATCATGCTCTCTCTTTTCGCATTTGCAAATGTATTAAAAAGCTGAAAAGGGAGCTACTTAATTAATAATTTTCCATGAAACATAACAAACAAATCCTTCGTTAAATCAGTAGTACTCACTCCCTCAGTACTCCACTTTCAAGTAAATCAAAACTCTTCCTAATACCAAACCAAAAAAAAAATTACCCAAATATAATACATACTATCTCTGGTTTTCTTAAGAAAATAAACTAGAGAAAAAGAATCCCTCACACTGCAGAATGCAGATATGCCAACGCCCCAAGTCCTCTATAGCTTGCCACCCGGAGTTGCTGCCTGCTGGCCGTGGTATCAGACTCTCTCTGTTTTCGTTTAAGTTGTAGAATGAACTGAGTAATCGATACTGTGAATAACTGTGTATATGAGAAACCAAAACATAAAAAGAAAAAAAAAAACTACTGGGTATATGGTGTGATTGATTGCCGCATATCAGTGTATAAAGTTTTGCAGTATAGTGGCACACAGGAATAATGCTAGGGCAAGACTAATGGTTCACGAATTTTGGCGCGACTCGTTCTTGTGACGAGTTCTGATTGTTAGAAGAGATGACGATTCTATCATCACAGGCCTTCGGGCGATCACAGACTTCAAGGCACGTGGCAGCGATGCGCAACTGTGGCCAGAGTTATGAACTTGTGTGTGGTATTAGCACAACACTGGTTCACAGCTCTGCTTGCTCTATTATTGATCTGAAAAGACAACAACATTATATTTGTTTGTGGTGTTTTAGTCAACAACTTTATATTTTCCTATTATTTTAGATGCACGTGTAAAGTGTGCTATTTGTTTTTCTTGGGAGAAAGTCTGTGCACCCAAAAAATTTCACACTTAAATAGGGACGGAAGAGGCTTTGACCTGGGGGGCCCAAATTGACCCCTCCTAATGAATTTTTTTTTCCTTATATTAGAATATTCACATGTATCAATTTTAGTAAATTTGTTCTATAAAATTACTATTTTGTGTCTCTTTTTAATAATATTATTAATTTTTTTTAAAAGTAAATTTTATAATGACAACTTTTTTACAATATATTCACAAGACTGCTAAGGTAGTAAATTTTTATTAGTTTAAATCTAGCACCAGCCACTTATATAACACTTTTTTTACTTACTAATAATCACTTACCATAT
The DNA here is from genome assembly GCF_040712315.1 of Castanea sativa. Taxonomy (NCBI): domain Eukaryota; kingdom Viridiplantae; phylum Streptophyta; class Magnoliopsida; order Fagales; family Fagaceae; genus Castanea; species Castanea sativa. Next base: position 516,869 of record NC_134019.1, on the reverse strand, counting down.
TTTAGTAATTTGTAAAGAAACTTATAACTCTAGCATATAACTCCTTTAAAAGGACTTTCTAAAAGAAAACTCCTTTTAAAGGCCATAAGAAGAAAAAATATAGATCTAAAATTTAAAACAAAATATACCGCCCAACAACAAAAATTGACAATAATAAAGCTTAAACAAATTAAACTCAATTAACTAATTTTATCCACAAAAAAAAAAAAAAAAAACTCGGGCTTTTAAAACTTAAAATTATTTTCTCCTTTACCAATAGCAACCGCAGCACATCAAAAAACACTAATAAATAATAAATGAATAAAATAAGCCCTAACGAGTTACCAGTAACAAAGCTAGAGGCCAAAGCTGCCACACGCAACCAGGAAGCTCAAAAGCCCTCCTAAGTAAGCTTGGCCAAGCTCTAGCTCCATCCCTTTACTTGAGTTAAAACAAGGTTTCTCTTCAAACTAGTTTAAGGAAAAATCCTTTCAAATTCCTCCTATATCTTTTTATTGGATGTGAAATTTTAATATTTAATTGTTGAATTGCATTTTTTTTAAATGTTCATAACATACATGTTAAATTTCATTTAAAACAAGTGTTATGTACCATTCGATCAAAAATTTATTTTCATGCATAACTTTAGACCACAAAAATTTGAAATTTAGATAATTTCGATTGAGAGTAGAGCTATTGGATTTATTGATTTTCTCTGAAATTTTGCAAGCATGGAGAACATAATAAGAACATACAATCCAATTGCGGTTATATTTTTGAAATTCACATTTAATAAAGAAAAGGCGGAAATCATATTTTCGTCCTTACATTTACAAGGCGATTCTCACTTTGGTCCCTAGATTTTATTTTTATCGCTTTTAGGTCCCTATCTTGAAAAACGCTTCCTGTTTTGGTCCTTGTTGTTACATCAAAGCCTGAAAATGCACACATGTGGCAAACGGCCAAATTAAAAAATATTAGAATATAGTCCACGTGTCCACTGCAAAATCCATGTGGCTTTCCCGCCCTTAGGTTAGTCATGGGGCTCTCATGTGACATTCTTTCTAAACCAAAAAACCCTACCCATCAGAAAGCACAATCCCTAACCTCTTACCTTGGATAGCTTCAGATATGATTGTAGCTTCGGTTCCCATCTGG